>NC_038042.1:39625079-39760983 GCF_002211085.1 Panicum hallii
AGACGCTTTCGAGCGTCTGCCACGCCATTCCGACGAGCACGCCGGCGCCGCCCACCGTCTTGAGCTCCGCCCGTGACCTCCCTCCCTCTCCCTCCCTCTCCCATCCGCTGAGCCGTGCTTGCCCTATAAAATCGACCCGAACCCCACCGCCCTCGCCTGTTTTCCCTTTCCTCTTCCTTGCGCCACCGACATCCGCCTGTGCTTCCTTGCCGGATTCCGCCGTGATCCCTCCACCCCGTCCAAATTCCCTCGGCCTACCATTTCCCCACCTCCTCCACTAGCCCCCTGACCTGCTCCCGTCCAACCCCGGGCCCCCCTTCGCCGGAATTGCCCCCACCCCGAGCCGCCCCTCACCGGAGCCGCCCGAGCTCGACCTCACCATCGACAGCACCCCTCCGCCACCTCCTCAGCCGATCCAAGTACGGAGATCACATCCCCAACTCCCCCTGGTGCTCGTGCGCGCGTTAGATTCCCCGGTTCGCCGGCCCTTCGCCGGGAATGGCGACGCGCCGCCACGGCCGCCGCACCTCCCCGTCGTTGGTTCCGTTCCACTGTCGCCCGTCATGCACGTTCACCTCCAAAGTGTTCCCTAGGTCCCATAGGCCCTGCCCGACCGGCTCCTCCCCGCCGGTGACCTCGCCGCCGGCGAGAACGCGCCAGGGCCGAGCCGCTGGCCCCTGTCGAGGCGTGGCAGGGGCATATGTGTAAAAGTTTTTAGTGTTCCAGGGACCTAGGCGCTAATGTACCAAGGACCCCCCCTAAGTGTTTATTATTTCATGTGATTGATGTGGCTGTCTTGCAAAATTCATAGAAAACTGTAGAAAAATCAAAAAATTGCAAAAGTAATTTTGTTGGAAACTAGATTTCAAACCCTATAACTTTTATTAATGAAGTTTAGTTTGAAACTAAATAGTTTTGCATCTATTTTTAAATCTAAGGTTAAGAGGTAGTTTATGCATAACTCTTGCATATTAAATTTGTTTCTTATAATTTTGGTATATAATTGCTATGGGTCATGTGTGACCTTGTGTTGAAATTTTAAACTTAACTCTGTTTTGTAATTCAAGTTCTTTTGAATCTGGGCAATTCAAATTTGAGATGAATTGAAATTAACTAAGCATGTTTCTTAGGCTTATTTAATTAGATCTTTTTATCATAACCTAAGGTGTTGATAATTAGTATATAATTAAAATTTTCAAGACTTTATGATTCTATCTACCTAAGTTTTGAATTTAAACTTGGAATTTGAATTCAAATTCAAATGTTCTAGTTCCTGTTTGCAATAAATCCAGTACTATAATCTTGACTCAATTATAAATGGTAATTCAAGCCTAAACCCCTCTTGTTTCATGAGCTCATGTGTGCTAATTTGTTGGATTGCAACTTTATCGTGAAATAAAATCTTTTACTCAAGCACCATCTCAACTAAATTATTGCATATCATGTAGAATCAACGACGCTCGACGACGGAGACTACGAGTTGGTCTTGGGACAAGACCAAGGATTTTCTGAAGACCCCACGAATGTCGCCGAGGAACTAACTGAAACCCCGAACCAAAGTTCGGAATCCTCTAACACTCTTGCCCCCAACCCTACTCAAGAAGGCAAGCCCCGGACATACCCCACTACTTTATTTATACTACAATCTATGTCTATTTATCTATACTTATGCATTAAGTCTAGGAGTTGTAATGAAACCCTAGATACATGGATACTAGGAACCCAATGTATTGTACCCGAGTCCTTATCGGATAGATGCTCCGCTAACAGGACCGGTAGAAGTCGGGTGATTTCCTGTCACTCGCACGATATAGAAATTGAATGGTTACTTTTCGCAATCACTGTAAGGATCATGGACGGGGTCATGTACAGGGACATGACCTGGAAGGTTGCCCCGTCTGTGTTGATAAAAGTTGATAAGGCCGCAGTGTGTGGCAGTGGTGACTAAGCGTTTGAAAGTACTAGCCACATGCCGCGAAATATGGTAAAGTGGTAAGCCTAGTAACCAATCGGCCTGGCAAGTGGACATACCTTCCACCACTTGTAATTTGGTTTTTCTCACGCACCGACGTGTGGGAGTATGTTCTGCAAGGCAGACAGGAATACGAGATCATGGAGTCGTGCTACAGACGTATGTCCTGCACAATTGGTGTGCGTAGGGTCCTGCAGTCGCTTGTGGTGGCCTGTTCCACGACCCGGAATGAAAGGCAAACGGTTGCTTCGGAACGGTCTTTGGATGTTCCAAGCGTGTGAGTTAGGTTTACCTTGTAAGGTTGAATTCGATTCAGAATCGTCCGTTTCTCACGAAGATTGAGACTGCTTATTTCTTCTGCCACATAGAGTAAGAAGTGTAACCAATGATGGAACAATCTTGATGAATGATAAACTCTACCTTGCTTGCTTAGTGTAGGTGCTAACCTAGAATGGATAATCAACTAGAATATGAAAGCTAAACTTGAAAGTAGATCATACTCTTTGTTGCTTTTCAGCTGAAAATAAACCCAGAACCTTTACAATACCTTCATGAGTCTAGTTACGGGCTAAAGTATACCCAATCCCGGGTAAGCCTTGCTGAGTATTAGTATACTCAGTCTTGCTAGATATATGTTTTTCAGGTAAAGTCTTTGAAGACCCTACTCTTCCCCTATCTTGGCCTTGTGCTCTTCCAGATGGTTGGTACGTGGAATGGGATCCGTCCCCAGCCAACACTGATGATACCGAGTGATGTCGTGCCCGGGCTTAGCATGACATCCGTCTTGATGACGTGCTGTAAATCATCGCGTATGTTTTCCGCTGCCAAAAACCACAACTTTAACAATTTGTAATAATTTTTCTAAATTTGGAACTTCGTACTACTTTTGGAAACTCTTGTAATATAGTTTCCTGTAATGTAAAATATGATGGTGACTGTATCTCTAGACTCACCTTCGTGTGAGGTAACCTTATTTGATCCTGTATCGGTGGTTTATCGGGACGCTACCCGACAGGCCAAGGGATTATACCGTTTGAAGTATGTTGGAGCCCTCTGGAGTGGACTTACATACTTGAGCCGGTATAATTCAGATTGGTTCTGCCACAGCCACCTCCGAGGTCATGGCCCGACAAACAGAACTTCTTGTAACACCCTAAGGTAAATTCCTCAAATTTTAATTAATTTAATTGGGCTTAAATAAATTTTCCAGGGTTTACCCTAATTTATCTCGCATTTAAGGTAATTCTATAACGTAAGAAATAAAATTTATCATAGGATTAAATTGTTTGTGCATTCATGCCGCAGCATTATTTTATTTGTGTTGAGTTCATAGGTTTGAATTCAATTTGCATTTGAATTCAAATAGTTTTGTTTGAATGTTTGAGTATAGAAAAGGAAAAGGAATGAAAGAAAGCAGCCCAACCCCAAACCCTTGGCCCAGCCCAATTCCCCTTTTCCCTCTCCTCTCCCTCACCCGCGGGCTCTCTCTCCCTCTCTTCTTTCCTGGCCCAAGCCACCCGAGGCCCAGCACCCCCTCCCTCCTTCCTTTCCCCCGCGTGGGCCACGCTCGGCCCAACCCCCCCCCCCCCCCGAGCCCGTGCTTCTCTACTCATTTTTTCCCCTCCTGGGCCGGCGGTTGCCTGGCCCAAACCAGCCGCTGCCCTCCTCTCCTTTCTCCCTCTGACCGCCAGGGCCCGCTTGCCAGTGCCGTCTTCCTCCTTTCCTCTTCTCTGCTCTGACGCGCACCTGCCGCCCGAAGATCCCGGTGAGCCCGCGCCCGGCCAGCACGCGGAGGCCGTTCCGCCGCCCTATAAAAAGGGACCCCAAGCCCCTGGAAACCCTAACTCCCACCCTCACGGCGCCGTTGAGTCCCTGGCGCTTCAGCCGCTCGCCCCGCCGCGCGCGGTGTCCTGCATCAGTCCGCCGCCACAATTCTCCACCGCAGGCGCCCCTCCGGCTACCCTAACCTTGCACCTGGCTGCACAGCTCGACGTTGAACCTACTGGTGGGGACCAGAAGCCCCGAGACTCTCGGTAGCACCCTCCCCCACGAGCACCGGTCGTCCCAACCGCCCGCTGTCGTTGAAGATCCCCCTCCGCGCCGCCCCGACCAATCCAGACCCGCGGTGAGCAATAACGGACGCCCCTCTTCCTGTTGCGCATGCCGTAGGGTCGCGTAGGGCACTCCAGTGGCGGGAACGCCACCCCGGCATTCAGTCGCCGCCACTCATCGGGGCAAGACCCGAGCCGGCCTCAATCCGCCGCACCAACTACCCAGACGGATTCACCGTCGTTCTCTCCCTTTCCCCGGCGTAGTCCTGACCATCCAGAGCCCCGGAGGACCGAGTCCGGTCGACTCCGACGGACTTCCGGCGAAGCCGCCATGGAAACACCTCGCCGGTGGCCCATCCGGTAGGCCTGAGCCAGCGTCGCGCGAGAGCCGTCCGATCGGTGGTGAACGGGCGAGATTAGATCGCGCTGGGAGTAGTTCAGGACCACCGGATCTGGATCCAACGGATGGGATCCACGCGTACCCCTTCACTTAGTGGATCTAATCTCAGCCGCACGATCAAGATCCGAGGGCCCAGAACAGGAGATACCGGTTCGGGCTGTTCTTTTTGCTAAAGAGTCCTCGGGTTTTCTGGGAATTAACCCGCGCTCCGGTGAAGTTCAAAGATAATTACGGATAGGTCCTGTTTTATGCTTTTAGGCCCCTGGCTTCTCTGGAATTTGAACCCGCAGTCCATCTCTTGAGTTTTCTCGTGCTAGCCCCTAGATCTAGGCTTTAATTACGTTTTAGTCCACGAGTTTTGTCCAGAAGCCCCTGGTTTCTCTGTTTTTCTTACAATTAGGTCCCTGGATCCTGTTTTAAGCGCAGTTTTCGCGTTTTAGCTCCGTTTTAGGTGTTCTTTATATCCACGCGATCGAGGTAACGCGTAGAATAGCTTTAGACTAGTTTTGTGTGCTGTTTCTATGTAATGTTGTACTGTTTTCTTATAGTTTGTTCTTGTTATGCACGTGTGTATGTGTGGGCTATGTTTGACGATCGTGAGTAGACGCGGAGCCTTTGGAGCAGTACCAGGAGCAGCCGTCTTCCAAGCAGTTCGAGCAGCAGCCGGGAGAGTACGAGGAAGGCAAGTATAACATGAACATCCTATCACTTTTAAATACAATTTCATACTGCATTTTAATACTGTATACCTATAAGGACTTCCTAGCCACTTTTATATCCTTATATATATCCTTTGGGTTGCATTTTGGTTAGTTGTGCTAGGTTGCTGCGCTATAACAAACCTTGGTCCTTTTTAACTAATTTAATTAATGGTCTTATGCAACTTAAATTCTGGAGCCGACCCTCTGTGCTGTGTGCTTGAGTGGTTTGTGCGTCCTTAAAAGATGTTTTGTTAGAAACATGGTTTAGGGGGCCAGCACGGTGCTTAGTGCTTGGTTGGCCACTCTCCATAAGGACCGGTTCATAGAGCGACAACCTGGGACAACCGCGCAACCACAAGACTGGTATGGGACGGTCTTGACTTACTAATTAGGTCATTTTGGTTCGGGAGTAACTTACCTGCGTGGGCAAGAGGGGTGGTAAGCTTCAATGGTCCCTGCTCCTCCGGCTTGGTCTATGCTGTGTGTCTTGTACCCCCGGAGGTGGGCCCCATCGTCGCTGATCCAGAATCCTTAGCGGTTACACCTTACCAACGTGATCCTTTGTAACGGTCTCGTAGTGCGCTTGCTAGCCATCTCACCTAAGGAAGTGTGATGAACAACTAGCGTAGCTCACGACTTGTGGGTAAAGTTGTGCAACCTCTCGAGAGTGTAAAACTGATATATCAGCTGTGCTCACAGTCATGAGCGGCCCAGATCCTCCGTCTGATTAGTGGGGTTATCAACCTTTGACGAGGGCGATTCCCCGGGTGGTTTCGGTTTGGATGGTTCTCAGTAGTTTTAATTAATATTGATTAATTCTTATGCAATTTGGGTTATGGTAATTCATCCACTCGTAGTAATTAGCTTTAATAAAATTTGCCAAGATTAAAAGCTAATGCAGTTGAGTCAGCTAACCTTAGAGCCTCATACTCGTGTTATACTTGTTGAGTACTAGTTTGTACTCACACTTGCCTCTCTACTCTTCTGTTCTATTTTGGATATCTTCGACTGCTGCTCAGTGCCTGGCAACGTGGAGGATTACGTCAGCGGTTTCGACGACTTCTAGGTGTTTGTCTCCCAGTCGACGTCCCTGTGGCGCCCAGCTCTCCATGTATCTCTTTTACGCTTCCACATTCCTTGAACTGATTCTTGATTCAGTTGTAATAAAGATATTCATTTTATAATTGATACGTTTTTTATTCGTGGCATGTGTTGTGATATCTTGATAATCTGTTGTATATATGCGTGACTTGATCCTGGCGCATATATGATTGCTCGATTTATGTTCTTATAAATCGGGTGTGACAGATTGGTATCAGAGCCGTGTCGACTGTAGGACGAAGCCTAGGTAGAATTGGCCGAGTTTAGGACTTCTGTTCTCTTGCCTTGCCTCCGCAAATCTTCAACCATCATTGTTTCTGCTTCTATTCCTTGAGTCTTAAGCCCTAGACTTGCTATTTCCCCCGTCTGTTCTGAGGGTAGCTTGAGTTTTCCGTAGACGTTGGCCTGAGTCGCCTAATCTTATAAGTTATAAGTTTAGGTTGTCCCGATGAAATTACGATAGAACGAGTGTGCTAGTCGAGTAGTGTGGAAAACTCGACTAAGTTGTGAATATTGAATGTTTGTTATTGTGCAAATGTCTGATTTGGATTTTTGGTTGATTGCATAGGCTAGTAGTTAAACTTGTTCATGCAAATCTACCTAAGCCAACTTGAACGAAATAAAAAAATTGAGTTAGAACGTTGGGGGGTAAAACCTATATTCCTTTCTCTCTGTTATATCTTTCCGAAGTTTCGTTTCCGCAGCTGCACGATATCTTATCCTTATGAATTTCGTCTGTTGCAATCAGATGGTGAACACCAGGCGCACCGGTTCCGGTTCTGACCAGCAGGAGCAGAACAACCAGAGTACCGGTCAGCCGCTGCCGATGCCGCCACCACTGACCCCGGAGCAGTTCTTCCAGCTCCAGATGCAGATGATGGCTACCCTGAACAACACCGTTCAGGCTCTGCAGCAGATCCACGCTCAGCCACCGCCTCCACCGCCGCCTCAGCCCCGTGACAGGCGTGCGGATTTCCTGAGAGGTCACCCGCCGACCTTCTCTCACGCCACGGACCCACTCCAGGCGGACGACTGGCTTCGCTCGGTGGAGCGCCAGTTGGTTGTTGCACAGTGCGACGACCGGGAGCGAGTCCTTTACGCAGCAGGGCAGCTGCGAGGCTCCGCTCTTGACTGGTGGGAGTCCTACCCAGCTCGGGATCGTGAGGCTCTCACGTGGGACCAGTTCCGTGAGCGTTTCAGGAACCACCATATTCCGGAGGGCATCATGAAGATGAAGCAGAAGGAGTTCCGTGCTCTTAAGCAGGTAAAATTTAACGGAAATTCCCTACCATTTCTCTTGAGCTTGATCTATCCTTGATTTCTTTCGTAAACCTGATAAATTGAGCGATCTCTACCCTTGTTATCTGTGTCCGTTATTTCAGGGATCGATGACGGTGACGGAGTACCGTGACCGTTTCCTTCAGCTTGCCCGCTACGCCCCTGCTGACGTCGCTCGTGATAGCGACAAGCAGGAGTACTTCAAGGAGGGACTGGATGATCATATCCAGTATGCGCTGCTGAACCACCGCTTCGACAACTTCAACCAGTTGGTTGATGCGGCCCTCAACACCGAGCGCAAGCGCCGGGAGATTGAGGACAAGAAGAGGAAGATGGCTCCATCCTCTTCGGGCAGCAACACCCGTCCCCGCTACCAGTACCCTCCACAGCAGCAGCAGCAGAGGCCGCCCCAGCAGTACCAGCAGCGGCAGCAGTTTCCGCCTCGTCCTCAGCAGCAGCAGCAGGCGGGACAGGGTCAGAGGCTTCCGGCGCCTCCGGCTCCACCAGCTCAGAGGCAGGGAGCGCCCACTCCTCCTCCTGGGCAGCAGGCTCCGGCAATTCCTCGAGTGTGCTTCCACTGCGGCGAGCCAGGGCACTACGCCAACGTCTGCCCTCGGAAGGCGCAGGCAGGACAGCAGGGACGTGCAGCTCAGCCCAAGGCCCCAGCTCAGGGCAGGGTAAACCACGTGACGGCCGAGTCAGCGGCCGAGGCTCCCAACGTGGTTATTGGTACATTCATGGTTAATGCCCATCCTGCTACAGTGCTTTTTGATACTGGTGCTACGCATTCTTTCATCACCCAGTCTTTTGTTGAGCATCATGGCATTCCTACTAGCACATTAAAGAGGTGCATGTTAGTATCTTCACCGGGAGGGCAGTTGAGGTCTCATGTCTTCTGTCCCAGAGTCAGTGTGGCTATAAGGGGGGTAGATTTCAGTGCGAATCTGATGGTGCTTGACTCCAAGGGCATTGATGTGATCCTCGGGATGGAGACTCTTGCTAAGTGGGGAGTCCGGATAGATTGTGCGCAGAGAACGGTTCTTCTGTCAGCACCGGATGGTCAGGAGGTTACTGTTGGAGCTACGGAGCCTTCTGGATTTCTTCATCAGATGGAGGCTAGACCCACGGATGGTATTCGCGTGGTGTCTGAATTCCCGGATGTCTTTCCGGATGATCTGCCAGGTATGCCGCCTGATCGCGACATTGAGTTTTCTATTGATCTCTTGCCTGGCACAGCTCCTATTGCTAAGAGGCCCTATCGTATGGCTCCTGTCGAGCATGAGGAGGTTAAGAAGACTGTCGATGAGTTGCTAGCTAAGGGTTATACCCGTCGCAGTTTCTCTCCTTGGGCTTTTCCTGTATTGCTTGTGGAGAAGAAGGATGGCGCGAAGAGGATGTGCGTCGATTATCGGGATCTGAATGCAGTCACTATCAAGAACAAGCATCCATTGCCCCGTATTGAGGATCTCTTTGATCAGCTTCAGGGTGCTTGTGTATTCTCGAAGATTGATCTGCGTTCGGGTTATCATCAGCTGAAGATTCGTCCTGAGGATATTCAGAAGACGGCATTCACCTGCAAGTATGGGTTATACGAGTATACGGTCATGTCCTTCGGCTTGACTAATGCTCCGGCTTTCTTCATGCATCTGATGAACAAGGTTTTCATGGATTATCTGGACACCTTTGTGGTGATATTTATTGATGATATCCTGATATATTCCAAGTCGAAAGCGGAGCATGAGAAGCATCTGAGACTTGTGTTGCAGAGGCTCAGAGAGCACAAGCTGTATGCCAAGCTTAGCAAGTGCGAGTTTTGGATTGACGAGGTTCCATTCCTCGGTCATGTTATCTCCAAGGGAGGTATTGCTGTGGACCCTGGAAAGGTGAAGGATGTGCTTGACTGGGTTGTACCGCAGACGGTGAAGGAAGTCCGCTCTTTTCTGGGCTTAGCAGGTTATTATCGGAGGTTCATCGAGAATTTCTCCAAGATTGCGAAGCCTTTGACTTCCTTGCTGGAGAAGGACGTGGGTTTCTCTTGGACTGATGAGCGTCAGAAGTCCTTCGAGGAGTTGAAGAAGAGGTTGACTACGGCGCCAGTCCTTACTCTGCCGGACCAGAGCAAGAGGTTCACAGTGTATTGTGATGCTTCGAGGGATGGTCTTGGTTGCGTTCTGATGCAGGAAGGCAGAGTGATAGCTTATGCCTCGCGGCAGTTGCGCCGGCACGAGCTGAATTATCCCACTCATGATCTGGAGTTAGCCGCAGTTGTGCATGCTCTGAAGATATGGAGGCATTACTTGTTTGGGCAGAGGTGTGATATTTACACCGATCACAAGAGCCTCAAGTATATTTTCACTCATAGTGAGCTGAATATGCGGCAGAGAAGATGGCTAGAGTTGGTCAAGGATTACGACCTGGAGATTCACTATCATCCGGGCAAGGCCAATGTTGTAGCAGATGCTCTGAGCAGGAAGAGCTATGTTAACATGGCCGTGGCTTTTCAGATGCCTCAAGAGTTATGCGAGGAGTTTGAGCAGTTGAGTCTGGGTTTCGTGCATCACACCTCGGGTACATCGTTCGAGGCGGAACCCACTCTAGAGGCAGAGATCAGGCAGCATCAGAAGGAAGATCAGAAGCTGCAGGAGATTCGTGAGTTGCTCAAGATTGGCAAAGCTCCTTATTTCAGAGAGGATGATCAGGGTACCTTGTGGTACAAGGGTCGTATATGTGTGCCGGATGTAGCAGATCTCAGGAAGTTGATTCTGAGTGAGGCTCATGATACAGCGTATTCTATCCATCCAGGCAGCACGAAGATGTATTACGATCTGAAGGAACGATTCTGGTGGTCTGGAATGAAGCGTTCCGTTGCGGAGTACGTGGCGATCTGCGACACTTGTCAGCGTGTCAAGGCAGAGCATCAGAGGCCAGCAGGGTTATTGCAGCCGTTGAAGATTCCAGAGTGGAAATGGGAGGAAATCACTATGGACTTCATTGTTGGCTTGCCTCGTACTCAGAAAGGGTACAACTCCATATGGGTAGTAGTGGATCGGTTGACGAAGGTTGCTCACTTCATTCCGGTGAACACTACTTACTCCGGTGCTAGACTCGCAGAGTTGTACATCTCCAGGATTGTCTGTCTGCATGGTGTTCCTAAGAAGATTATATCTGATCGAGGATCTCAGTTCACTTCACGGTTCTGGGAGCAGTTGCATGATTCGTTGGATACGAAGCTGCGCTTCAGTACGGCTTATCATCCTCAGACAGATGGGCAGACAGAGAGAACCAACCAAGTGTTGGAGGATATGCTTCGGGCCTGCGCTATTCAGTATGGTACCAGCTGGGATAAATGCCTGCCGTATGCAGAATTTTCGTATAACAACAGTTATCAGGCCAGTCTGAAGAAGTCTCCTTTCGAGGCCCTGTATGGTCGGAAGTGCAGGACTCCGCTGTATTGGGATCAGATTGGTGAGAGGCAGGTGTTTGGTCCGGATATTGTTGAGGAGGCTGAACAGCTGGTACAGCAGGTGCGAGAAAATCTGAGAGTCGCTCAGACTCGTCAGAAGAGCTATGCGGATGTTCGTCGTCGAGATTTGACCTTCGCGGTGGGTGATCATGTATATCTGAAGGTCTCGCCGATGAGAGGAATCCGCAGGTTTAATGTACGAGGGAAGCTAGCTCCTCGATACATTGGTCCGTTCAAGGTGTTGGAACGGAAGGGTGAGGTGGCATATCGTCTGGAGTTGCCACTCAATCTCTCAGGAGTGCACGATGTGTTTCACATGTCTCAGCTGAAGAAGTGCTTGAGAGTGCCAGAAGAGCAAGCACCGATAGAAGGGCTGGATGTGCAGGAGGATCTGACCTATGTTGAGCATCCGGTGAAGATTCTGGAGACATCTGAGAGAGTTACTAGAAACAAGAAGGTCAAGATGTGCCGTGTTCAGTGGAGTCATCACACGGAGGATGAGGCTACTTGGGAGCGAGAAGACGAGCTGAGGAAGACATATCCCGACCTCTTTGCTAGCTAGCCTATCCGAATCTCGGGACGAGATTCCTGTAAGGGGGGTAGGTTTGTAACACCCTAAGGTAAATTCCTCAAATTTTAATTAATTTAATTGGGCTTAAATAAATTTTCCAGGGTTTACCCTAATTTATCTCGCATTTAAGGTAATTCTATAACGTAAGAAATAAAATTTATCATAGGATTAAATTGTTTGTGCATTCATGCCGCAGCATTATTTTATTTGTGTTGAGTTCATAGGTTTGAATTCAATTTGCATTTGAATTCAAATAGTTTTGTTTGAATGTTTGAGTATAGAAAAGGAAAAGGAATGAAAGAAAGCAGCCCAACCCCAAACCCTTGGCCCAGCCCAATTCCCCTTTTCCCTCTCCTCTCCCTCACCCGCGGGCTCTCTCTCCCTCTCTTCTTTCCTGGCCCAAGCCACCCGAGGCCCAGCACCCCCTCCCTCCTTCCTTTCCCCCGCGTGGGCCACGCTCGGCCCAGCCCCCCCCCGAGCCCGTGCTTCTCTACTCATTTTTTCCCCTCCTGGGCCGGCGGTTGCCTGGCCCAAACCAGCCGCTGCCCTCCTCTCCTTTCTCCCTCTGACCGCCAGGGCCCGCTTGCCAGTGCCGTCTTCCTCCTTTCCTCTTCTCTGCTCTGACGCGCACCTGCCGCCCGAAGATCCCGGTGAGCCCGCGCCCGGCCAGCACGCGGAGGCCGTTCCGCCGCCCTATAAAAAGGGACCCCAAGCCCCTGGAAACCCTAACTCCCACCCTCACGGCGCCGTTGAGTCCCTGGCGCTTCAGCCGCTCGCCCCGCCGCGCGCGGTGTCCTGCATCAGTCCGCCGCCACAATTCTCCACCGCAGGCGCCCCTCCGGCTACCCTAACCTTGCACCTGGCTGCACAGCTCGACGTTGAACCTACTGGTGGGGACCAGAAGCCCCGAGACTCTCGGTAGCACCCTCCCCCACGAGCACCGGTCGTCCCAACCGCCCGCTGTCGTTGAAGATCCCCCTCCGCGCCGCCCCGACCAATCCAGACCCGCGGTGAGCAATAACGGACGCCCCTCTTCCTGTTGCGCATGCCGTAGGGTCGCGTAGGGCACTCCAGTGGCGGGAACGCCACCCCGGCATTCAGTCGCCGCCACTCATCGGGGCAAGACCCGAGCCGGCCTCAATCCGCCGCACCAACTACCCAGACGGATTCACCGTCGTTCTCTCCCTTTCCCCGGCGTAGTCCTGACCATCCAGAGCCTCGGAGGACCGAGTCCGGTCGACTCCGACGGACTTCCGGTGAAGCCGCCACGGAAACACCTCGCCGGTGGCCCATCCGGTAGGCCTGAGCCAGCGTCGCGCGAGAGCCGTCCGATCGGTGGTGAACGGGCGAGATTAGATCGCGCTGGGAGTAGTTCAGGACCACCGGATCTGGATCCAACGGATGGGATCCACGCGTACCCCTTCACTTAGTGGATCTAATCTCAGCCGCACGATCAAGATCCGAGGGCCCAGAACAGGAGATACCGGTTCGGGCTGTTCTTTTTGCTAAAGAGTCCTCGGGTTTTCTGGGAATTAACCCGCGCTCCGGTGAAGTTCAAAGATAATTACGGATAGGTCCTGTTTTATGCTTTTAGGCCCCTGGCTTCTCTGGAATTTGAACCCGCAGTCCATCTCTTGAGTTTTCTCATGCTAGCCCCTAGATCTAGGCTTTAATTACGTTTTAGTCCACGAGTTTTGTCCAGAAGCCCCTGGTTTCTTTGTTTTTCTTACAATTAGGTCCCTGGATCCTGTTTTAAGCGCAGTTTTCGCGTTTTAGCTCCGTTTTAGGTGTTCTTTATATCCACGCGATCGAGGTAACGCGTAGAATAGCTTTAGACTACTTTTGTGTGTTGTTTCTATGTAATGTTGTACTGTTTTCTTATAGTTTGTTCTTGTTATGCACGTGTGTATGTGTGGGCTATGTTTGACGATCGTGAGTAGACGCGGAGCCTTTGGAGCAGTACCAGGAGCAGCCGTCTTCCGAGCAGTTCGAGCAGCAGCCGGGAGAGTATGAGGAAGGCAAGTATAACATGAACATCCTATCACTTTTAAATACAATTTCATACTGCATTTTAATACTGTATACCTATAAGGACTTCCTAGCCACTTTTATATCCTTATATATATCCTTTGGGTTGCATTTTGGTTAGTTGTGCTAGGTTGCTGCGCTATAACAAACCTTGGTCCTTTTTAACTAATTTAATTAATGGTCTTATGCAACTTAAATTCTGGAGCCGACCCTCTGTGCTGTGTGCTTGAGTGGTTTGTGCGTCCTTAAAAGATGTTTTGTTAGAAACATGGTTTAGGGGGCCAGCACGGTGCTTAGTGCTTGGTTGGCCACTCTCCATAAGGACCGGTTCATAGAGCGACAACCTGGGACAACCGCGCAACCACAAGACTGGTATGGGACGGTCTTGACTTACTAATTAGGTCATTTTGGTTCGGGAGTAACTTACCTGCGTGGGCAAGAGGGGTGGTAAGCTTCAATGGTCCCTGCTCCTCCGGCTTGGTCTGTGCTGTGTGTCTTGTACCCCCGGAGGTGGGCCCCATCGTCGCTGATCCAGAATCCTTAGCGGTTACACCTTACCAACGTGATCCTTTGTAACGGTCTCGTAGTGCGCTTGCTAGCCATCTCACCTAAGGAAGTGTGATGAACAACTAGCGTAGCTCACGACTTGTGGGTAAAGTTGTGCAACCTCTCGAGAGTGTAAAACTGATATATCAGCTGTGCTCACAGTCATGAGCGGCCCAGATCCTCCGTCTGATTAGTGGGGTTATCAACCTTTGACGAGGGCGATTCCCCGGGTGGTTTCGGTTTGGATGGTTCTCAGTAGTTTTAATTAATATTGATTAATTCTTATGCAATTTGGGTTATGGTAATTCATCCACTCGTAGTAATTAGCTTTAATAAAATTTGCCAAGATTAAAAGCTAATGCAGTTGAGTCAGCTAACCTTAGAGCCTCATACTCGTGTTATACTTGTTGAGTACTAGTTTGTACTCACACTTGCCTCTCTACTCTTCTGTTCTATTTTGGATATCTTCGACTGCTGCTCAGTGCCTGGCAACGTGGAGGATTACGTCAGCGGTTTCGATGACTTCTAGGTGTTTGTCTCCCAGTCGACGTCCCTGTGGCGCCCAGCTCTCCATGTATCTCTTTTACGCTTCCGCATTCCTTGAACTGATTCTTGATTCAGTTGTAATAAAGATATTCATTTTATAATTGATACGTTTTTTATTCGTGGCATGTGTTGTGATATCTTGATAATCTGTTGTATATATGCGTGACTTGATCCTGGCGCATATATGATTGCTCGATTTATGTTCTTATAAATCGGGTGTGACACTTCTCAACCAACTTGTACAAGCTCAGATGGGCCACTTCCATCAGCAACCCCGAGGCCGAGATGAACCCCTGTCGGCCAGTTACCAAGACTTCCTCAGTACCCAGCCTCCCTTATTCCATAAGGCAGACGAGCCTCTGGACGCAGACGCTTGGCTTCGAACCATCGAGTCCAAGTTCGCCTTATTATCTGCTTCATGTTCATATGAAAACAAGGCGCTTTTTGCAGCCCAGCAACTCCGCGGCACAGCTCGTCTATGGTGGGATCATTTTTATGCCATGCAACCTGCCGATCATGTCGTCACATGGGATGAGTTTCGGACTGCGTTCCGAGCGCACCATATACCCGAGGGACTCATTGAGCGCAAGCTCAATGAATTTTTGAATCTAACTCAGGGAACCCGCTCCGTCATGCAATACGCACAAGTTTTCAACCACTTATGCCAATTTGCGGGATACCATGCGGACAGTGATGCCCGCAAAAGAGATCGTTTTCGTCGAGGCCTGAATACCAAACTTCAAGAACGATTGAATTTGGTGAGGGCCAACAATTTTAATGAGTTGGTCAACATGGCCATTACTCAGGAAGATTGTATCTCAGCCCACAGAGCAGAAAAGAAATGGAAGGCACCTACAGGGCCTGCAACTACGCAACCATCAAGGTATCGGTGGGTTCCGAGTAACGCCCCTCGAGCCTCGCTTCGAGGCAATCTGCCTGGCAGATGGGTAGCCAGACCACCCCAACCGGCGCGATTCAACCGACCACCGACGCCACAAAATCAGCAGCAACCACAACAAGGTCCACGGCCGAGCTTCCCGCTAGCCAACCAAGGAAACAACAACTATCGTTGTTTCAACTGCGGAAGCCCGTCCCATTTCATCAAGGATTGCCCTCAACCTAGGAAATCTTTCCAAGGGCAGACATCCAATCCAACCAGCAAGGGCAAGAACTGGAGGCAAGTGGTTCAGGTCCGCCAAGGAAGGGTGAACCTCACCACACTCTCCGAACTTCCCGAAGGGGCACCAATATTAACGGGTACATTTTCTATCAACCATCACCCCGTTATTGTTCTTTTTGATACTAGTGCCACCCATAGCTTTGTTAGTGCAAAGTTTGGAACTAAGATAGGCCTGGATATTTATCCTGTTAGTGGGGTATGTATGATAACAACTCCTGGTGGTAGCATCTCCTCAAACCACGTTTGTAGAAGCGTGCCAATTCAAATGGGTAACAATCTGATGAGGATAGATTTACTATTACTAGACCTAAAAGGAATGGATGTTCTTTTAGGAATGAATTGGATGACCCAGCACCATGTATCTTTAGATATCTCTTCTCGAACTGTGGAGATAGATTCACCAGAATACGAGCCTACCATTCTTTATCTTCCACAACCAAAGTATCTTAACTCTTGCACCTATGCTGCATCTGGGATTAAGTTAATGGATATCCCTATTGTTTGTGAATATCTAGATGTCTTTCTGAATGATTTACCTGGAATGCCCCCAGATAGAGATATCAAGTTCCTCATAGAACTCCAACCTGGCACAGCCCCTATCTCTAAGAAATCCTATCGTATGCCTCCTAACGAGTTGGCCGAGTTGAAAATCCAACTCCAAGACCTCTTAGACAAAGGTTTCATCCGTCCAAGTGCATCACCATGGGGTTGTCCAGCCCTATTTGTGAAAAAGAAAGACAATAGCTTGAGGCTGTGTGTTGATTACCGTCCTCTCAATGCGGTAACTATCAAAAATAAGTATCCCCTACCCCGAATCAATATTCTTTTCGATCAGCTAGCCGGAGCTAAAGTATTCTCTAAGATTGATCTTCGTTCCAGCTATCATCAAATTAAGATCCGGCCCAGTGATATTCCAAAAACCGCTTTCTCCACTCGATATGGTCTATACGAGTATCTGGTCATGTCGTTTGGTCTCACCAATGCTCCAGCATATTTCATGTACCTCATGAATTCTATCTTCCTGCAAGAACTCGACAAATTTGTTGTAGTCTTCATTGATGACATCTTGATCTACTCCAAAAACTCAAAAGATCATACCAAACATCTTCATGTCATCCTTCAGCGATTAAGAGACCACCACCTGTACGCCAAATTCTCCAAGTGCGAGTTTTGGCTAGATACAGTAAATTTCTGGGCCATACCATTTCTGGTGACGGTATATCCGTTGACCCCAGCAAGGTACAAGAAGTAATGGATTGGAAACCCCCAACCTCAGTCCATCAGATCCATAGTTTTCTTGGTCTAGCAAGCTATTACCGTCGATTCATCCCGGATTTCTCCAGAATAGCCAAACCTATGACCGAACTATTAAAAAAAGTGTTAAATTCACTTGGGATCAAAAATGCAATGATGCATTCCACATTCTCAGAGATCATCTTACTACTGCTCCAGTCTTGGCTCAACCAGATGTGTCAAAACCCTTTGACATCCATTGTGATGCATCAGGAACTGCACTTGGTTGTGTGCTCATGCAAAACCACCGAGTAATTGCATATGCATCACGGGCACTCAGAATTCATGAACAGAACTATCCTACTCATGATCTCGAATTAGCAGCTATCATTCATGCCTTGAAAATTTGGAGACATCATCTAATGGGTGCAAAGTGTCATATATATACTGACCACAAAAGCCTCAAATATATCTTTACCCAAGCCGATTTGAATATGAGGCAAAGACATTGGCTAGAACTGATCAAGGATTATGATCTAGAGGTACATTATTATCCAGGCAAAGCCAATGTCATTGCAGATGCTCTAAGTCGCAAAGCACATTGTTCTTGCTTATCTGTTGAAGCTTTCAACGAAACTCTTTGTTGGGAAATGAGACAGCTTAATCTAGAAATCGTGCCCCAAGGTGACTTGAACCATCTCTCGGTTGAAGCCACACTTAGGAATGACATTGTTCTAGCTCAGCAGCGCAGTAAGGGAATTGGAATCATTAAACAGAAAATAACCCAAGGAGAGGGAAAGTATAAATGCTTTCAAATGGATCCAGAAGGAGATTTATGGTTCAACAAACATATTGTTATACCCAAGAACCATAAACTCCGTAAACAGATAATGGACGAAGCCCACCTATCCAAATTTTCTATACACCCTGACAGTACAAAGATGTACCAGGATATCTGCCAAATATGTCTCAGAGTGTGATATCTGCCAAAGAGTCAAAGCCAGTCATCTGAAAACTGCTGGTATTCTTCAACCTCTACCTATTCCCTCATGGAAGTGGGAGGATATCAGTATGGACTTTATTGTTGGTTTACCCAATACATCTCTTAAGCATGACTCCATTTGGGTAATCGTTGATCGATTAACCAAAACTGCACATTTCCTTCCTGTACACACTACATATAATGCCAAGAAGTATGTCGAGATTTACTTGGATCAGATTGTTCGCCTTCATGGCATACCTAAAACAATCATTTCCGATCGTGGAGCACAATTCGTCGCTCGATTCTGGGAGAAATTCCAAGATGCTCTTGGAACTAAGCTAATTCGAAGCTCTGAGTATCATCCTCAGACAGATGGACAGACTGAAAGGGTAAATCAAATTTTGGAAGATATGCTTAGAGCCTGCGTCCTTCAATATAACAAGAACTGGGACAAATGTCTATCATTAGCAAAGCTTTCATACAACAACAGCTATCAAAGTAGTCTCAGGATGGCCCCATTTGAAGCATTGTACGGTCGCTGTTGCAGAACCCCTTTGAGTTGGTCACAAACCGGCGAACGTAGAATTTTTGGACCCGACCTAGTTATTGAAGCAGAGAATAAGGTAAAAGTTATACAGGATAATCTCAGGGCAGCCCAATCTCGGCAGAAAAGCTACGCTGATATACGAAGGAGACCAATGCAGTTTCAAGTCGGAGACTTCGTATATCTTCGAGTCTCTCCTACCCGAGGTGTTCAAAGGTTCGGCGAAAAAGGGAAACTTGCTCCTCGATACATCGGACCCTTTGAAATTCTTGAAATCTGTGGACCCGTAGCTTACCGTCTTCAACTTCCTTCTCAACTGGCGGCCATCCATAATATCTTCCATGTATCCCAACTTAGGAAGTGTGTTAAGATTCCTACCGAGGCCCTCGATTCCCAAGCCATCGACATCGAACCTAATCTGACCTATACAGAACACCCCCTTAAAGTACTAGACACTAAAGAAAGGAGTACTAGAAGAGAAATCATCAGAATGTGCAAGATTCAGCGGAACCATCACACAGAAGAAGAAGCAACATGGGAAACTGAGTCTTATCTTCAGCATAATTTCCCATACTTCTTCCAAGCCAACCTCCGACATTGATCATCCAATTTCTTCTATTCCGGAATCTCGGGACGAGATTCTTTTTAGGGGGGAAGCTGTGACACTCAGGTAAATAGCATGGTCACACCCTAGAACTTTAGTGTGTTGTTATGTACAAAGTGTAGCAAAAGTATGTTTAAAAATTTTAATGATAAGGAGAAGTGATTGTTTATATAATTATATTAAAATCAAGGTCCTTTTGTGCTAAGCGGGTGAATATAGGGGGTAGAATTCAAATGTATGAGGGTTATTTTGCAAAAGTTCAAAACTTGTGTTTAAATCGCAAAAGTAGGTGAAACTACCTTTTGGATGTATGTGTAGTGTAGTTTTATCTATAGGATTTACATAAAGTTTGAAAATTATGCTAAGTTTTATACTAATTTCAAAACTATTGCTCTTTTGCAGATGAACCCTAAAGCAAAGTTGTGGCTCTTGAAAAACCCTGCATTTTTTCTTTTGGGTCCATCTCCATTTGAGCATTGGTGTGAAAGTTGTCCATGCTTTACAGTGAGGCCCCTGTGGTTTCTACTTTTGCAACCGGGTCCCCCATCGTCTTCCCCGAGCCCCCGATCTCCTCTGCTCCTCTGCGCGCGCGTGACTCCTGCCGCCGGCCGCCCCCGAGCACCTGTAGCTCTGCGTCTCGCTCCACGCGTCGCCCGGTCCCTCCTCCCACCGCCCGTGTTGCCCTCGCTGGCCGTCCCTCGCTCTTCCACGTCGGGCAGACGCTCCCAAGCGGCCGCCACGCCGCCCCGTCGGGCATGCCGGCGCCGCCCGCCGCTCTGTGCCTGGCCGCATGATCTCTCTCTCCCTTTCCTTCTCTTCTGCCAACCGTGCGCTGCTACAAAACCCGATCGAGCCCCCTCTCCCCGGCTGTTTTGCCTTTTCTTTCTTCTCGCGACACCGGAATCCGCCCGCATTCCTCGCTGGCATCCACCGCGATCCCTCCACCCCGACCAAATCCCTTTGGCCTATTGCTTCCTCACCTCCTCCCCTAACCCCCCAACTTGAAACGGCCCAACTCCAGGCACCCCCTCGCCGGAATCAACCCCACCCCGAGCCGCCCCTCACCGGAGCCGCCCGAGCTTGACCTCGCCGTCGACAGCACCCCTCCGCGACCTCCTCGGCCGATCCAAGTACGGAGATCACATCCCCAACTCCCCCTGGTGCTCGTGCGCGCGTTAGTTTCTCCTGTTCGCCGCCCTTCGCCGGGAACGGCGACGCGCCGCCACGGCCGCCGCACCTCCCCATCGTTGGTCCTGTTCCACTGTCGCTCGTCGTGCACGTTGTGACACCCTAAGGTAATTTTCCTCAATTTTAATGAAATTATTTTTGCTCAAATAAAATTTTCAGGGCCTTCTCTAATTTATCTTGCGTTTAAAGTAATTTTATAACACAAGAAAATAAAATTTATTATAAGATCAACTTATTTGTGCATTCATGCTGGAGCATTGTTTTATTTGTGTTGAGTGTATAGGGTTTGAATTCAAATTTATTTGAATTCAAATAGAATTATTTGAATAGTTTGAGTGTAGGAAAGGAAAAGAAAAGAAGAGAAGAAAAAAGAAAGAGCCCAGTAGCCCTTTTGCCTCCTCTTCATTCTTCTCTCGGGCCAGCACTTCCCCGGCGGCCCATCTCCTTCTCTCTTTCTGGGCCGCGGTGCCTCGCCCCGGTCCAAATCCCACGCGCGCAGCAAGCCCTGCCGGCCCAGCCCCGCTTCCTCTCCCCTCTCCTCCGCTCACTGGCAGGCGGGTCCCGCGTGTCGGGACCGTGTTCTCCCCGAGCCAGGCTCGGATCCGAGTCCGAGCCCGGCCAGGAGCCCGACTGCACCGCGTCCGCCCCGACCCGCATGTCGAGGCCTAACCCCACCCTATTTAGGGCTGCGCCTGCGCTTAGGGTTTCCCCCAAGTCGCCGCCGTACACCCGCACGCCCCAACCCTAGCTACCAAACGCGCCGCCGCCACCGGCGCCACGGGCCGCCGCTATGCCGTCTTCTCGCCGTCTTCTGCCGTCGCTCAAGCACCGTGGGGTTACCCCGGTGGGGTAAGGATGCTCACCCACCTCACTTCTCCCTCGGCCTCGTTTCTCTGCAGCCGCGCGGGCTTGCCGGAGCTCCCGAGCCACCGCCCGCCGCCGCACGGCCGCTACGGCCAAATTGGCCGCCTCTCTTTCCCCCAAATCGGTTCCCCGTGCTCTCCTCTACCTTCTCAACTTGATGTCATCCCAAACCGACAGTGGAAGCGCAAGATCGTGTGGCCTCCGGCGAGCCAGCGCCGCCCTCTGCCGCGTCTAGCCTCCCGCCGCCGCCGGAGCCCCGGCCGGGAATCCCAACCGACAGATCTAGATCCGACGGCCGTGATCAAATCCAGCCAAGCCAACCGAGCCCTATACCGGTCAGCCGTGCGCTTTTTGCAGTTTAGCCCTTAAAGTTTTCAGGAATCAACCCGCACTCCTGTGCCGTTTAGAAATATTTGCAGTTAGGTCCTGTTTTTTCTTTTAGGCCCCTGAGCTTCCTGGAATTAGTGCCCGCCATCCTAGCCTTGAGTTTTAGCAAGTTAGCCCCTGTGTCTATAGTTTAATTAGGTTTAGGCCCTTAGTTTTTGCACAGAAAGGCCCCTGGACCTTGTTTTAGCTCTAGATTTCGCGTCTTAGCTCCGTTTTAGGTGGTTTTTGCGCTCACGCGATCGTTGTAACGCGTAGAACAGTTCTACCATGGTTTTGGGTGTTGTTTTTATGTAATGATGTACTGTTTCTTATCTTTTGTCTTTGTTTGCATGTATGTGTATGTGCTGGACCATGTTTTGATGTTGCGATCGTGAGTAGACGCTGAGCCTTTGGACGAGTACCAGGAGCCCCTTTCTGCAGATCAGTTTGAGCAGCAGCAGGAGAATTTCGAGGAAGGCAAGTATAACATGAACATCCTATCACTTTTAAATACAATTTCATACTGCATTTTAATACTGTATACCTATAAGGATTTTCTAGCCACTTTTATCCTTTATATAAATACCTTGGGTTGCATTTTGGTTAATTGTGCTAGGTGCCGCGCTCTCACATATAATGGTCCTTTTAATTAAATTTGATTAATGGTTATATGAAACTTGATTCCGAGAGTGGCCCTCTGTGCTGTGTGCTTGAACGGCTCACGTCTCGTTAAAAGATGTTTTGTAGAAACATGGTTTAGGGGGCCAACACGGTGCTTAGTGCTTGGTTGGCTACTCTCCATAAGGACCGGTTCATAGAGCGACAACCTGGGACAACCGCGCAACCACAAGACTGGAATGGGACGGTCTTGGCTTACTAATTAGGTCACTTTGGTTTGGGAGTAACTTACCTGCGGGGTAAGAGGGGTGGTAAGCTTCTATGGCCCTCGCGCTACGAGGCTTGGTCTGTGCTGTGTGCTTGTACCCCCTTGAGGCTTGCTCCATAGTCGCTGATCCAGAATCCTTAGCGGTTACACCTTACCAACGTGTTCTTTGTAACGGCCTCGTAGTGTGCTTACTAGTCATCTCACCTAAGGAAGTGTGATGAACAACTAGCGTAGCTCATGACTTGTGGGTAAAGTTGTGCAACCTCTCGAGAGTGTAAAACTGGTATACTAGCCGTGCTCACGGTCATGAGCGGCCCAGATCCTCCGTCTGATTAGCGGGGTTTACCTTTGGTGGTTTGGCTTGGTTTTCAGTAGACTCACGATTAATTTTGATTAATTACTATGTAACTTGGGTTATGGTAATTCATCCACTTGTAGTAATTAGCTTTAATAAAATTTGCCAAGATTAAAAGCTTATGCAGTTGAATCAGCTAACCTTAGAGCCTCATAATTCGTGTTATACTTGTTGAGTACAAGTTGCGTACTCACACTTGCCTCCTCTACTCTTCTGTTCTCTTTGGGATATCTTCGACTGCTGCTCAGTACCAGGCGACGTGGAGAACTACATCAGTGGACTCGATGATTTCTAGGCGTTGTCTCCCAGTTGACGTCCTTGTGGCGCCCTATTCTTCATATATTTATTTTACGCTTCCGCATTGCTTGAACTGATTCTTGATTCAGTTGTAATAAAGATATTCATTTATAGTTTATATACTTTTATTTCGAGATACGTGTTGTGATATCTTGATGATTCTGTTGTATATATGCGTGACTTGATCCTGGAGCATATATGATTGCTCGATTTATGTTCTTATAAATCGGGTGTGACACACGTTCACCTCCACAATGTTCCCTAGGTCCCGTAGGCCCTGCCCGACCGGCTCCTCCCCGCAGGCGAGAACGCGCTGGGACCGAGCGGCCGGCTGTTGTCGAGGCCGGGCAGGGGTACATCTGTGAGAAGAAAGCTTTTTCCAGGGACCCAAGTGCAAAATACCGAGGACCCCCCCCCTCTAGTAGTTCTGTTATTTCATGTGGCTATGTTGCTGCCTTGCAAAATTCGTAGAAAACTACAGAAAAATCCAAAAATTGCAAAACTGATTTTGTTCGAAACTAGATTTCAAACACTACAAATTTTATTAATGAAGTTTAGTTTGAAACAAAATACTTTTGCATCTATTTTAAATCTAAGGTTAAAAGGTATTTTGTACATAACTTCTACATTTTAGCTTTGCTTCTTATGATTTTTAGCATGTAACTTCTATAAGCTATGTGTAACCTTGTGTAAAAGTTTCAAACTTAACTTTTTTTAGTAGCTCAACTTCTTTTGGATTTAGGTAATTCAAATTTGAAATGTTTTAAAGTTAACTAAACATGTTCTTTAAACCTAATTGGTTAAGATCTTTTTGTCATACTCTAATGTGTTGATGATTAGTATATAATTAAATTTCCAAGACTTTATGATCCTATTTACTTAAGTTTTGAATTTAAACTTGGAATTTAAATTCAAATTCAAATGTCCTAGTTCCTGTTTGCAATAAATTCAGTACTATAATCATGACTCCATTATAAATGGTAATTCAAACCTAAACCCCTTTTATTTCATGGATTCATGTGTGTTGACTTTGTTGGATTGCAACTTTGTTGTGACATAAGATCTTACATTCAAATATCATCTTACTTCAATTGTTGCATATCATATAGAATCAACGACGCTCGACGACGGAGATTACGAGTTGGTCTTAGGGCAAGACCAAGAGTTTTCTGAGGACCCAACACAAGTCGTCGAGGAACTAACTGAAGCCCCGAACCAAAGTTCGGAAGTCTCTGACACTTCTGCCCCCAACCCCACTCAAGAAGGCAAGCCCCGATGCATATCCCAGTATTTCAATTTATTACAATTTCATTATTATATTATATATCTTGCATTACGTCTAGGAGTTGAAATGAAACCCTAATTGCATAAGATCTTAGGAATCCAATGTATTGTACCCGAGTCCTTATCGCATAGACGCTCAGCTAAACAGGACCGGTAAAAGTCGGGTGATTTCCTGTCACTCGCGCGATATAGGAGTTGCTTGTTTACAATTCTGCAACCATTATAAGGATGATGGACAGAGTCATGTGCTGCATCATGACCTGAAGATTTACCCTGTCTGTTTTGATAAAAGTGTTAAGATCGAAGTGTGTGGTAGTGGTGGCTAAGCGTTTGAAAGTACTAGCCACATGCCACGAAATATGGTAAGCGGTAAGCCTAGCACCCGAATGGCCCGGCAAATGGACATGTCTCCACCACTCGACTTTTATTTTAAGTTTACACGCACCGACGTGTGGGAGTGCGTTCTGCAAGGCAGATAGGAATACAGGTCATGTAGTCGCGCTACAGACGTATGTCCTGCACAATTGGTGTGCGTACGGTCCTGCAGTCGCTTGTGGTGGCCCTGATCCATAACCCGGAATATGAGGGAAACGGTTGCTTCTGAACGATCTTTGGATATTCCAAGCGTGTGAGTTAGGTTTACCCTTGCAAGGTTGAATTCGATTCAGAATCGTCCGCTTCTCACGAAGATTGAGACTGCTTATTCCTTCTGCCACTGTGACAGTTCATGTAGTTGTAATGCTAGACATGTATTTTGTTAGTGTAAAACTTGCGTGTGTTTATGTGAAACTTTTGAAAATTTAAAGTGCAAGTAGAAAGGGTATTTTTGTAATTACAGAAAATCCTAGGGTTGTTTTTGAAAAATGTATTTGGATAAAGGTAATTTCAAAATGAGTAAAAGATGGTTTTGTAAACATGTTTTCCTTATTTTATCCCTTGTAAAAATATATATATATATTTATCCAAAAGTTGCATTTGAAAAGTGTGTGCTGAAGTGTGTAAAAATTTTGGGTAAAATGGTAAAAATAAGGGTGTTTATGTAATTTTATAAAAGGAAAAGTCCTTTTATGCAAATGTTCGATTTACAAAAGTAACTTTCAAATTTACTCAGGACTAAAGTGTAAAAGTGCAAGTCATCATGACATGTCTATCTAATCATTATGACGAGTTTATCCCGTCATCATGACGTGTCATAAATGCTTGCATTTAGGTGCTGAATTTTATAAAGTTTCATTCTTTAGGACAAAAGCAATTCAAATCCAACTTTTGTTTAAAACTTCACGCGTAAAAATATAAATTTTGAGTTTTTGAACTTGAGCCCTAAAGCAATGTTGTAGAGTTTGAAAAACTCTCCAACTTTCATTTTGAGCACTTTTTCATTTGGGTTTCAGAGTAACTGGAAATTTTACTTTACAAACAGGTCCCTGCAGTTCTCTAAATTTACGTATAAGCGCTTGAGGAAATCCAACTGTCTTTCTTCTCTCTTCTACCTTATCCTGGCGCCTACCTTCTTCTTTTTTCCCCAACCGGTAGCTCAGTCACCCTTATCTCCTCCCTCTCTGTTTCTTTTCCACACGCAGTAAGCCAGGTGCTGGGCCGAGCGGATGTGCGGGCGGCGCAGCTGCAGCGGCTCGGCGGGCGCAAGCGCGCGCAAGCGCGCGGCAGGCGGGCCCAGGCGGGGCGGCGCTGCCCGAGCTGGCGCCGGTGTGGCGCGCGCAGGAGCCAGGCAGCGGGCGCCAGCACAAGGAGCGGGCCGACGCGGCAGCAAGCACAGGAGCGCAGGGCGCGGCGGCCCAAGCGGCGTGCTGGTGCGGGTGCAGCGCGCGGCGCGCAGGCGGAGGCTGAGCGGGGCAGGCGTGCGTCGCGGGTGCGAGCCGGTGTGCAGGGCCGAGCGGCGCTGGCGAGCGGCACCAGGTCGCGGCACGGGCGGTGCGGAAGCGGCCCAGGCGAGCTGGGCCCAGGCGGGTGAGGTGCGTGGCGTGGCTTGGAGTAAGCGGAGGCAGGCCGGCAGCACGCGGAGGCAGGCGCGGCGTGGTGGCTCGCGAGCTGGCGCACGGTGGTGAACGGAGCAGGGACGGCTCAGGCGTGGTGCTGGCGGCGGACGTGGAGCTGGGCAGGAACGTGTGGGGCGCGTGCGCCGGCAATGCAGGCGCTGGGCGTAAGCGCACGGCGCGACCAGACCCTGGCGCGCGAGCAGGTTTGGAGGCGCACAGGAACGAGCCGGCGCGGGGACGGTTCGGGTGGCGTTGAAGTATGGACTCGTGAACGTGGGCGCTGCGCTGGTATGGCGCGAGCGTGCACGCGGCGGCGTATGGGAGCGGACGGCACAGACGCGAGTGGCCCCAGGCGCTAGAGTGCAGGGCGAGCGCGTGCGCGGCAGAGCAGAGCGGGCACAGACATTGGCGGCGCTGGAATAGGTGGCCCAAGGAAGCAATGACGCGCGTGCGAGCGGAGCTGCGGCCGTGGCATGGCAGCGTGCGAACAGAAGATGGGCAATGAAAGCAGACGTAGCACGGGCCAAGAATGCATGCAGTTCGGGCGTGCACAGGAGCGACGTGACAAGACTAGAGTAAGTGCGGATACGGCAACAGAAGAAGGAAGAGGAGCTACGCGGAGCGACGACGTGCAGGGTGGCGACGCCGTGACCGAATTGGTATACAAGAAAGTCGCACGTAGTGCGGGAGGTGATGCAGCGCGACGATTTGGGGCGGACCCGCCCAAGGGGCAGTAGAGTCGCGCGTGGAGGACGTCGGAGGCCGTTAAAGGGAAAGCAGCGGACGAGATCAAGCGGCACTACGGACTGCTCGTGGAGAGTTTGGAGGTGGCCAGATGCCAGCAAACCTCGATCCTAGCAGAGGCGAAGAAGCGCTTATGGCGCGGCAAGTCGGAAGGAGAAGTTGCGGAGCGAAGGCAGTGGTCGGGCGGGACGAGCTCAGAGGAGATGCGGTGCAGCCAGGCACGACGAGCTCCCTTCATCTATATGGAAGTCGAGGCGGGAGCAACGCGATACGAGTTTGACGTGCAACGCATGACCGGCAAACTACTTCGTCACCCATGGAATCTCGTCATCGTCGAGCTCATCTTATCGCCGATCCTGTTCACCGTGGAAATTCACTTTCCACCTATTCTTCTCCACAACCAAGGCTACCCCAAGGTTTGCCCCGTTTCTCTGAATCTCCTTAATGCCGGCGATTCCTTTGCCGGAATATCGTCGTTAACTTCCTGTTATCTGTTTTCCCGAACCAGGGACTTAATTGCTTCGAATTAGAAAGTTCTAGGGTGTTTTCTGTAAGATTTCCAGAACTTTATTTATTTCAAATCAATGAACTTCTACATTTCATAGAATTTCGTAAGAAGTTCATAAAAATACAAAATCAGTTTTATTTGGACCTTTAGGTCAAAATCTACAAATTTTGTGTTGTGCTTTTGCATTGGAAGTCTTTGATTTGTGATCTAGGTTAAATATTAGGGAATGAGTGCTTTATTGAACCTTATATTGTATGCATATGTTATAACTGAAAAGTAATCATAGAATGTATGTCTTATATGGAGATGTGTGATGTCTAGTTAATATTTTCACACGAATACTCAGATCCCTACCATCCAGACTTTGTCCTTGTTTGATTGCCATTTCCTTAAGGCTCTCTTCGTATAAAGATCCTTGTTAATCCGTGTGCATCTACTGCTTAGCTAATATGTCTTGACAGCTATGCTTCAATGTCAGGTTATCAACCCAGCCACTTAGTATCCGTTTTCTTTGGACCTATGATGTTTCTGTGTAACAGCTATCAACCGATGCATTTCTTTTAATATGCTTCTATCATCGGTTGGTTAGCTGATACAATTGTTACCTTTCTAATATCGGCTACCGCCGATACCACTCTTTTGTTCTGTCCTACATCGGCTGCACATACTCGATGTATCGGAGAGACACGCACAATCTTAGGGTTCTTGCTATCGGCCGATCCAAGCCGATTCTAGTCGTTTTCCGTATCGGTCAAATATGGCCGATCGATCCTTAGTTTCCCCATCCTTATCCACACACTTCTATCAGTCGATTTATTGACTGAGACGTCGGCTATATCTCTATCGGTCATATAGCCTCAACCACACTCCAATCGGCTGTACGTCACTCAATAGTTGTGCTGACGTAATCGAGTCGATATAACCACACTAGTTACCTAGAATAACACTTAAGCACATCTCAATTAAAACACGACTGCTTTAGAAATCCCCCTCTGCTGAGGTAATTGATGCTTTCATCGATCATCTAGAAACCCGATGCACTCCTCAATTGGCTAAACCCTCGCTGTTTCCAATCGGCTCTGTTGTAACCCTCAACAAGTAGCTGATTCTATTAGTTGTTCCCCTATAGCCCTGTCTAGGTTTAGTTCAGATCTTTTTGGTTGTTATATGAGTGGTATGTTAAATGAGTGTTGGATTGCAACTTTATTGTGAAGTAAGATAGTTTTATATACACACTTTGAATGTAATGTAGCATTGCATGTAGATATGATTACTTCGGCAACGGTACCTACGAGATCTCCCAGAAGTCTACGGCGGATGTTCCTGAAGACCAAATGAACGTCACCAAGGGATTAACTGAAGCCCCGAACCAAAGTTCGGAAGATATTAACATTTCTGACTTCAGCCCCACCAGTAAAGGCAAGCCCCGGACATAACCCACTATTTTAATTACACTGCAATCTATATCTATTTACGTATTCTATGCATTAAGTTCTTAGGAATTGCTTGAAACCCTAGTTGCATTTTTTCTTAGGAACCAATGTATTGAATGTTAGCACTTGAGTCCGGCTAGCTGCTATGCTAATAGGACCGGTAGAAGTCGAGTGATTTCCTGTCACTCGCACGATATAGGAGTTGTAATGTTTACATTCCTGTTATCACTAGAAGGATGACGGACGGGAGTTTTGTGAGGTATCATGGTTGAGGTGATACCCCGTCTGTGTTGTTGAAATTGATAAGGTCGCGGTGTGTGCCGATTGGGCTTCAGCATTTGAAAGTACTAGCCACATGCCGCGAAATATGGTAAGCGGTAAGCCTAGTAACCAATCGGCCCGAGGAGTGGACATACCTCCCACCACATGTATTTGGTTCTTCTGGTTACTTGATTCGGCTGGGGAATACGTGTTGCAAGGGCAACCAGGAATACAGGTTTTGTAGTCACGCTACAGACGTATGTCCTGCACTTTGGAAGTGCGTATGGTCCTGCAGTCGCTTGTGGTGGCTCTGATCCACGAGTCGGAATGAAAGGCAAACGGTTGCTTCGGAATGACCCTGTGGTGTTCCAAGCGTGTGAGTTAGGTTTACCTTGCAAGGTTAAATTCGATTCAGAATCGTCCACCTCTCACGATGATTGAGACTACTTAATCCCTTTATCACACAGAGTAACAAGAGCAACTATATGATAAGTAATACTGATGGTTGAGATAAAGAGCTCTACCTTGCTTGCTTAGTTATAAGTGCTTATCTAGAATGGATAATCACATAGAACTTGGAAGCTAAAATTTGAAAATAAGGATCTACTCTTAGTTGCTTTTCAGCTGAAACCAAACCCAGAACTATTATAAGCCTTCATAAGTCTAGTTATGGGTTAAAGTATACCCAATCCCGGGTAAGCCTTGCTGAGTATTAGTATACTCAGCCTTGCTAGTTTTATATTTTTCAGGTAAAGCCTTTGAAGACCCTACTCTTTCCCTATCATGGCCCTGTGCTCTTCCAGAAGATTGGTCCGTGGAATGGGATCCGTCCTCGGCCAACGCTGGTGATATCGAGTGATGTCGTGCCCGGGCTTAGCATGACATCCATCTTGTCGACGTGCTGTAGATCATCGCGTATGTTTTCCGCTACTAAAAATCATAGCTTAAACGGTTTGTATTATTTTCTCTAGGTTTGAAACTTTGTACTACTTTTATAAACTCTTGTAATGTAATTCCCTATTATGTAAATTGTGATGGTGATTGTATCTCTGGACTCACCTTCGTGTGAGGTAACCTTATTGATCCTGTGTATCGGTGGTTTATCGGGACGTTACCCGACAGGCCAAGGGATTATACCGTTTGAAGCACGTTGGAGCCCTCAGGATTGGACTCGCGTACTTGAGCCGGTATAATTCAGGTTGGTTCTGCCACAGCCACATAGAGTAAAAAGTGTAATTGTTGATGGAATAATCTTGATGGATGATAGTCTCTACCTTGCTTGCTTAGTATAGGTGCTAACCTAGAATGGAAAATCAACTAGAATATAAAAGCCAAAATTTGAAAATAGATCATACTCTTTGTTGCTTTTCAGCTGAAATAAACCCAGAGCCTTTGCAAGGCCTTCATGAGTTTAGTTACGGGCTAAAGTATACCCAAACTCGGGTAAGCCTTGCTGAGTATTAGAATACTCAGCCTTGCTAGTATCTGTTTCAGGTATAACCTTCGAGAATCCCATGGACAACCCTGCATGGCCAACGTCTGTTCCTTTTTGCTGGTCCGTGGAGTGGGATCCATCCCCGGCTGGCAGTGACCTTCCTGAGTGACACCAGGCTTTGGGCTGAACGTGGTGTCCCCCTTCGCGACGTGTGTAGTCGCGTGTTCTTTTCTTTCCGCTGTGAGTTTGGACAAGCTGTTCAGCTTGTCAGTTTAAACACGGTTTGTATAAGTTTTATCTAAGTTTGAACCTGGTTTGTAATAAGGTTTGAATAATTGTAAATTAAAAGTTGATGAGCTGTTCTGTGATTGTAAACTCGCCTTCGTGCGAGATAAACCTACTTCGATCCTGTTGAACCATGGTTGTATCGGGCGGAGACCCGACAGACCAATGGATTGTTCCGTTTGAAGTGCGTTGAGTTTATGCCAGCGGCATAGCGATCATTAGCGCACTTGAGCCGGAATAATTCAGGCGGTTCTGCCACAGATGGATCCCAGTGGAGAAAAATAGATAGAACTTATGGAGGCTTTGCACTAGATGCGAGGAACATAAGGTTTGCTTTGAGTACGGATGGTACGAATCCTTTCAATAAAATGAGCAGTAGTCACAGCACTTGTCCTGTGACTCTATGTATGTACAATCTTCCACCGTGGCTCTTCATGAAGCGGAAATCCATCATGATCTTGGTGCTTATCCTGGCCCCAAAGCAACCTGGTAATGACATTGATGTGTACCTAAGGCCATTGGTCGAAGAACTATTATTGTTGTGGCACCAAGAAGCTGTATGGATGTGGGATGAATACCGACATGAGAAATTTAACCTACGAGCATTGTTGTTCGTAACCATCAATGACTGGCCTGCTCTTAGTAACCCATTAGGACAAACGAACAAAGGATATAGAGCCTGCACACACTGCTTAGATGAAACTAATAGTATATACTTGACTCACTGCAGAAAAGGTTGATGAGGACATCACTCATTTGGATGCACACAACACTTCTCCGCTGGACATTCAAGGTCCAATCACTAGAGCTCGTGCACGACAATTGAATTTAGAGGTGAGCTCGTTCCAAAGCACTTCAACTTATGATTTTCAGAATAGATTGCTACCTAATGATTATATTGTGATTAGGAACCAAGGAGAGGACCAGGAGATGCATGGAGAAGGGCTTGGAGGTGTGGAGGTACAGTAAGGGAGTGCAAGCCAAGTTGGAGACCCAGTCCAAGTCGAGTTCGAGTCCACCTCGGAGTCCAGGAGTAGTCTGCCTTAAATTGGATGACCAGGCCACATATGGAGTCGGATTTGGACGTTCTATATATTGTTGGAACCATAATTTCATAAGGCCTCCAATGGTACCAGACCCACCTCAAAATTCCTTTTGAGTAGACGGGAATCGTCGAAACAAGTGGACATCCAGAATCTGTCAGGGTGCAGCGTCACCATCTTTTGGGCCGCTGGCCCGTGTATCGGGTTGGAGCCCGTTAGGGTTGCGTCTAGGAGACTTGCATGTCCCTAACTCCTTTTAATTCAGTAGCCATCACCACTTGAGGGTTCGGGTTTTGCTTAGATTCAATCTGTCATCGAACAGTGTCGCCGTTCATCGGTTTGTGAGACCCCAACTTGTGAGTTTAATCATTCATCTGCAAATTGGTTGCATTCTTCCTTGTTCTTGCTTGTGTTATTTGATTCATAGGAAAGGATTAGCCTTCTTGGCGAGGTCGACTGAGCACCACCGGTCGATAACCAGAGGAGACGTTGTGCTGCGATTGCGGGATTCGGAACGTGTTGTTCAGAAGCTGGATCGAATTGTGTAGCGACTCCACCAAATCGAGAGTTATCAGAACCTTTCCGAAGATTGGAAACCCTAGTCTACATCAAGTGGTATCCGGAGACACATTTACCATCAGGTTCATCTTACTCTTGTTAGATTTATTTTGCCTTCGTCCTAGAGTCCACAGAAAAGCCAAAAAAAATTTATCTCCTTCCTAGACCGTGTTTAGCTATTTGCATAATTCTGTTTCAGAGTTCGTAGTGTTGAGTTTGTGTCCTAGTTTATGTCTTTGTTGCTGGTTTAGTTTGTGTTTTAGTTTGGTTGTATTTCCCTTTTCCGCTGCCATCGTTTCCATATTTGTTTCCTCCACCCAATTCGCATCCGATTCCGATTCAACCACCAGCGAAACCTAATTCGGAGGGTCCTCCTTAAAACGGGCATAACTTTTCGCTCGGAACTCCGATTGAGGTGAATTTTTTTTTCTGGAAAGCTCTCGAAAAATTGCACATACGATTCCCCACTATGCCGGGTGCAGCGATCTCAAAAAAATTAAAAAAGATCAGGAAGGCACTTGATTCAAGCTCCAAAGTTCCAACACCAGTTTTTCCAAACGCTCGCGAATTTCTACCAATCACATCTTTTATTGGTTTGAGCTGATCCTTGGTGCTGTTCCTATTCTTGTGCCCCTGGATGAGAAAAAAATATCAAAAAAAGGCAAAAAACAAAATTTTGATTCCTACTAGTGCTAAAAGACAAAACAGGAGGTTTTCACCTGTTGTTTCTCATAGTACTGCTGGATACTTGTTGATCTTGTCATTGCTGTTCATCATATTCATCGTTGTGCCTTTCTTGTTGACACTACTGTTCTAAGGACATGAGCAGACCAGCAATTAAGGACTAGTAGCTTTGGACATTTATTCAGCATTACTATCTGTTATTGAGTTGTGTTCCACATTCATATTTGGCCTTCCTATAGCTCCACATACAACTTCTGGACAGCAGGTTTTTGACCCTTGCAATCGCAGAGCACGCCTCCCAAGTATCCTTTGCCTTGCTGGTAATGCCCTTGTAAGAGCTTGGTATAGTGTTTTGCTATTGCGGTGTTGATTGAGAGGCACCACTGTCCCTGCGTAGTAGATTATTAGGGATAACCTTCACTGTTTGTTCCTGTTCTTGTGTCTACAATGGCAGGTGATGATGGTTGTGGCACCCCCAAAGATTTCCACGAGTGTGTGAGCCAAGATCAACTACGTGAGGCCATCAAGCAGGGGCAGCAGGTGATGACAAACACTATCACCCAGGCAATCACCGCCGCCATCAAGGACCTCAGGCTCCATGAATCCATTGAGTGCTTGGATAAATGGATATCCATTCTAAACGACAGGGTGGTTGTGTTGGAAACTCATCCCCCACCCAATGAAGATGAGGACGTGGTCTATGATTTCCATGGTAACATAGATGAAGCAGCCACCAGAGACGCGCGACTTCGACGTCGTCTACACACCAACACCATGGGTATGGGTGGTAATCGTAACCGTGCTCCCGATGACCCTTATGCTAAGATTAAATTTAGTATACCTTCATTTTCTAGCCATTATGATGCTGAGGGATATCTTGATTGGGAGATGACTGTCAAGTAGAAATTTAGTGCCCATCTTGTACCTGAACAACATAGAGTTCGACAAGCCACTAGTGAATTTAAGGATTTTGCTATCATTTGGTGGATTGGTTTAACTTCAGCGGGGCTTGCACCAACTACATGGGCAGAACTTAAGGTTGCTATGCACGATAGATTTGTTCCCCCTTCTTATCATAGAGATCTGAGCAAAAGCTTGATGCGCTTAGAACAGGGAGATAAGTCTGTACAGGACTATTATGGTGAGCTTCAAAAGGGTTTGATGCGTTGCGGCATAGTAGAGGGAACTGAGGATTCTTTTTGTCATTTTTACTCGTTTGCGGTGCGATATTCAGGACATAGTGGATTATAAGGAGTTTAACACCATCAACCAGTTGTTTCAGGTTGCCATGTTTGTAGAAAAGGAGTTGCAGGGACGTGCTTTGCAGGGCACGAGCAAGGTTGGCACCACATACGCTCCGCGTTCGACGCCATCATCCGGGCTGACCAAATCCTCCTTCTTTCGGGCGCCTCCTCCAACGAGCAAGCGACCAGCAGATGCTGGAGTTGCTGCACCGCCTAAACCTTCGGATTTAGGTAAAAAGTCTTTCCAGGTTCCAACAGGTGCATCCTCTATGGCTTCTACAGGACGCACAATCGGACTTCAGTGCGAGAAGCTTCAACGCCATAATTTATTCCAGACTTTCTTCATCATCAACAATCGATGAGCACGTGTCATCATTGATGGAGGTAGCTGCAATGATTTGGTGAGTTCAGATTTGGTCAAGAAGTTAGCCTTGACCACACGCCCCCACCCCCATCCATACCATCTTATGTGGTTTAATGATGATGGAAAAGCTAACGTAATACATACTTGCAGAGTTTCATTTTCCATTGGTTCCTATGCTAGTTCTGTTGATTGTGATGTGGTACCTATGGAAGCTTGTTCAATTTTATTAGGTCGTTCTTGGGAATTTGATAATGATGCTACACACCATGGCCGAAGTAATACATACACTTTTATGCATAAAGGAAAGAAAATTACTTTGTTACCTTTGACCCCTGCTGAAATTGTACAAGCTGATAAAGAACGAGTGCTAGTTTGAATGATACTAATTCTGAAAATCAGCAAGTTGTTAAGTCTCTTTACCCACCTAAAAAGGACAAAGAACTTAAATTGAAGGGTGGTGTCATATTTGCCAGAAAATGTGACCTTGCTGAAATTTCTGATAATGATGTTTGCTATGCTTTGGTGTGCACGTAGACCTTGTTTAATTTAATCGCCAGCGAGTAATGTGCTTTCGGCCGTTCAAAAGGAGTTGGTGTGTTGGGTAGGCTTTGCTTCTCTCTTTTGCTCGTGGGGACGACTGGACTTTTGCAGGACTATATATCGGCTTGATTTGATTTGATGATTTTATTAATGCAAAGGACATGATAAAAGCAATTTGAGCACGGCCGATCTTCAGAATCAGAAAAAGGTGTACTACTCTGTTCAAGGCCTGCAGCAGTATTCAGCAAATGCATTGCAATTACCATTGCCTCTTGTTTCTTTGTTAACACACTTACTAATAATAAAACATGCAATTACAGTGGTTTGGAAACTAACCACCTGCTGATCTCTGGAGAGGCAGGGCAGGCAGGCAGGCAAGAATCTTGTAATGCCAGTTGAGGCTTCACTATCCATGCTGCTGCAAGCAGAAAACAACAGGAGCAAGCCGCCATCAAGAAGACAACACTGCACATACACTTGCAGGCCTGGTTGGAAAGGCTGGGCACATTGATTGATCCGAACACTTTGTCGCATCTCTTCAATACGAATACAGTAACGATCATAGTGATCTCCTCTGGTACCTACTGGTACGTCAAGATCCGATTGGTCATGAACATCGTAAGGTGCTGCTCTTGATAATATTGCTAGCTCGATACCTCTTGTTGCCACTAACCTTTTGTAAGAGTATGAGGATATTTTTCCATCTGAGATACCACTGAGACTAGGGATTGAGCATCAAATTGATTTGATTCTGGGTACAACTTTGCCAAACCGTGATGCTTATAGAACCAACTCTGAGGAGACTAAGGAAATTCAGCGACAAGTCCAACACCTTTTGGACCGCGGGTATGTACGTGAAAGCCTTAGTCCTTGTGCTGTTTCTGTTCTTTTGGTTCCTAAGAAAGATAGAACTTGGCGTATGTGTGTTGATTGTAGAGCTATCAATAATATTACTATTTGGTATTGTCATCCTATTCCTCGGCCAGACGACATGCTTGATGAGTTGTGTGGCTCTATCATTTTCACAAAAATTGACTTGCTGAAAGATATCTAGACCCCTTAGTGGATTTTGGTGCTAGATGACAAAGCACATATATATCTAATCATGTTATCGAGCATGTGTGCAGAGGCTAAGAATGATGAAGCAAAGCGTATTACAAAAACATGACCCCTCAAAAAGGGAAATGAAAAGTGGTGTTTCAAATTTAATTGAAGAATTAGATTTTATTTTGAAATAGAGTACAGGAACGCTGTACTATCAAGAGAGACTTTGATCCACAGGTGTTGATGTGATAGTTTTGCTCAAGAGAACCTACAAAAGCCATGAGAATCAAACCTACCACTAAAACTAACTTTCTTGTGAAAATCCATGTTTATCCGGACTGTCTGGTTCGCTGTGACAGTTCATGTATTTGTAATGCTAGGCATATATTTTGTTAGTGTGAAATATGTGTTTGTTAAGTGTAAAGCTTGTGTATGTCTATGTGAAACTTTTGAAAATTTAAAAGTGCAAATAAAAAAGGTATTTTTGTAATTACAGAAAAACCTAGGGTTGTTTTTGCAAAATGTGTTTGGATGGGAGGTAATTTCAAAATAAGTGAAAGGTGGTTTTGGTAAACCTGTTTTCCTTATTTTGTCCCTTGTAAAAACATATATTTATTTATCCAAAAGTTTCATTTGAAATGTGTATGTTGAGGTGCGTAAAAATTTTGGGTAAAGTGGTAAAAATCAGGGTATTTATGTGATTTTATAAAAGTATAAGTCCTTTTACGCAAATATTTGATTTACAAAAGTAACTTTAAAATTTACTTAGGGCTAAAGTGTAAAAGTGCAAGTCATCATGACATGTCTATCCACTCATTATGACGAGTCTATCCCGTCATTATGACGTGTCATGAATTCTTGCATTTAGGTCCTGAACATTTTAAAATTACACTCTTAGGATAAAAGTAATTCAAATCCAACTTTTATTCAAAAATTCACGTGTAAAAATATAAATTTTGAGTTTTTGAACTTGAGCCCTAAAGCAATGTTGTAGAGTTTGAAAAACTCTCCAACTTTCGTTTTGGTCATTTCTTCATTAAGGTTTTAAGTCAGCGGGAAATTTTACTTTACAAATAGATCCCTGCAGTTTTTCCATATTGCGCATAAGCCCTTGGGGAAAACCATTCCTCTTTCTCCTCTTTCTGTTCATCTTCTACACGGTTCCCCTTTTTCTTTCACTGGCAGTCACATTTTCTCTCCCTTATCCTCTCCCCACCTCCCTCCCTTTGCTTGCTGCAGGCCGGCGTGGGCTCGGCCGGCAGCTGGTGGCGCGCAGGCGGCCCCACGCGGGGCGCGCGCGGCGCGACTGCGCGGCGGCTCGGCGAGCGTGGGCCGCGGCAGGCGCTGGCGGACCCGAGCGGTGCGTGTGCAGGCGCGCACCGGCGGGGCTCGGCTCGGGCGGTCCCCAGGCGCACGGCGAGCGCGGCCCCAGGCCAGGCGGGGCGCGCATGGGCGAGCGGCCGCGCGGCCCAGGCGCCAGGGCGGCGGTCCCTCGCGGGCGCGCGGGCAGCTGAGGGCGCGGGCTCGGGTGCTAGCGGCGGCTCGGCGGGACCCAGGCGCGGGGCGGGCGGAAGCTGAAGCAGCAGGCGGACGCGCGGGCGCGTGCGGCTTGGTCAGGTGCCGGCGGCGGGAGCACGTGGCAGCAGGCGGCTGGTGGTCGGGCGAGCTAGCGCAGGAGCGTGCGCGGCAAGGGACTGGCGCGGGGGCGAGTGAACGCTGGCGACGGCTCGGTTCTGGTGCTCGGGATTGGCAGGTGCAGGAGCATGGGTGCGCGGGAGCAGAGCGCACAAACGACGACCGCAGTTGAGTTGGCGCGAACGGCTCCGGCATGAGCTGATGCGGTGCGATGCAAGCGAACTGGCGTTGAACAAGTACGGGAGCTGGAGCGGCAGGAACGTGAGCGACGCCGAGCGGGCAGCGCGGATGCAGGTGGCGCGAAGCAGGCGCCGGGCGGATGCGGGTGCTGGCGGCGTGGAGCAGGAACGCGCGCGGGCGCTGCGCGAGTGCGGGGTTGGGCGCGGTGCGTGAGCCGAGCGCAGGAGCGAAGCCGACGGCTTCAGGCGAGCAGACGGCGCTGGCTCGCGGGCGTTGGGCGAACAAGAGCTGGAGCACAGCACAGTGGAAACAACGCGTCGGTTTGGGAGTGGCGAGGGCAGGAGCGAGGGTGTGGCAGATGCGAGCGCGCGGGTGGAGCAACGCGTGCGCGACAGAGCAGTGTAGCGCGCAGCAAAGGCACGGCAAGGCCGAAGCGAGCGCGTGACCAACAACGGAAGGAGGAAGATCTATGCAGGGCAACGACGTGCAGAGCGGCGGCGTGCAACGCATGACGGAGTTCCCGCTGGGTGAGCTCAGGCCGCAACCGAGTTGGTGTTAAGGAGGGTCGCGCATGATGGACATTAGAGGCCGTCGAGGAAAAGGCAACGGAAGGCACGGCCCTAGTGCGAGCAAACCTCGGTCCTCGCGGAGGCGGAGAAACGCGTTTGGCGAGACAAGTTAGAAGGAGGAATTGGCCTAGCGAATCAGTTCGGCTCCATCGTCTCGTCCCAGGAGTCCACGACACCCAGCAACTCCTATCTCCCGTCGATCATCCGAGCAAGACCACAACACCTCAAGAAAGCTCGTGAATCCTCTCATCGAGCTCTTCCCATCGCCAATCCTGTTCATCGCGGGAAATTCACTTTCCCCGTGTTCTTCTTCATACCCCAAGGTTTGCCCTGTTTTGCTAGATCTTTTTAATGCCGGCGATTCCTTTGCCGGAATATCGCCGTTAACTTCCTGTTATCTGTTTTCCTAGACCAGGGACTTGATTGCTTCGCTTTAGAAAGTTCTAGGGTGTTTTCTGTAAACATTTACAAGTTTTATGTTGCGCTCTTGAATTGAAAATCTTGATTTGATCTAGATTAAGTGTTAGGAATTGAGTGCTTATGATACCTTGTGTTGTATGCATGTGTTGTAACTGAATATAGGTCATAGGGTATATGTCTTAAGTGCAGATGTGTGATATCTAGTCAATCTTTTCATATGAGTGCTCATATCCCTGCCATCAAGATATTGTTCTCGTCTTGATTGTAATCTCCTTAAGGCCCTTTTCGTATAAGGATTCCTGTTAGCCCATGTGTATTTGTTGCTTAGCTAATACATCTCGACAGTTATGCTTCAGTGTCAGTTTATCAACCCAACCACTTAGCATCCGTTTTCTTTAGGTCTAGGATGTCTCTGTGTAACAGCTGTCAGTCGATACTTCTACCATCGGCTGGTTAGCTGATACGATTGTTACCTTTCTAGTACCGGCTACTACCGATACAGTTCTTTTGTTCTATCCTTCATCGACTGCATATCGTCGATATATCAAAGGTGTATACACAATCTTAGGGTTCTTGTCATCGGCCGACCCAAGCTGATTTTGGTTGCTTTTCCATGTCGGTCAAGCACGGCCGATCGATCCTTAGTTTCCCTATCCTTGCCCACACACTTCTATCAGTTGATTTATCAGCTAGGAAATCGGCTATCTATATCTATCGGTCACATACCCTTAACCACATTCCAATCGGCTATGCGTCGCTCAATTGTTGTGCTGACGTAATCGAGCCGATGCAACCACACTTAGTTATCTAAAATAACCCTTAAGCACATCTTAGTCAAGACCATTGCTTTAGAAATCATCCTTCTGCCAAAGTAATCAATGCTTTCATCGATCATCTAATCTGAGAACCCGATGCGCTCATCAATCAGCTAAACCCCTGTTGTTCCAAACGGCTCTGTTGTAATCTTCAACAAGTAGCCGATTCTAATTAGTTATCCCTCTAAGGCTCTATCTAAGTCTAGTTCCGATCTTTCTGGTTGATATGTAAATAGTATGTTATATGAGTGCTGGATTGCAATTGAATTGTGAAGTAAGGTAGTTTTATGTGCATACTTTGAATGAAATATTGCATTGCATATAGATATGATTACTTCGACAACGGTACCTACGAGATCTCCCCGGAGTCTATGGAGGATGTTACTGAAGACCAAGTGAACGTCACCAAGGGTTTATCGAAAGCCCCGAACCAAAGTTCGGAAGATGTTAACTTACTGACTTCAGACCCACCAATAAAGGCAAGCCCCGGACATATCCCACTACTTTATTACATTGCAATCTATGTCTATCTATATTATATCTTGCATTAAGTCTAGGAATTGAAGTGAAACCCTAGATGCATGAATCCTAGGAATCCAATGTAATGCTCCCGAGTCCTTATCGGATAGTTGCTCCGCTAATAGGACCGGTAGAAGTCGAGTGATTTCCTGTCACTCGCGCGATATAGGAGTTGCATGTTTACATTTCTGCAACCACTATAAGGATGACGGACAGGGTCATGTATTGTATCGTGACCTGGAAGTTTACCCTGTCTGTTTTGATAAAAGATTTAAGGTCGAAATGTGTGGTAGTGGTGGCTAAGTTTTTGAAAGTACTAGCCACATGCCGCGAAATATGGTAAGCGGTAAGCCTAGTAACCAATCGGCCCGGCAAGTGGACATACCTCCCACCACTCGATCCTTATGTTATGTTCACACGCACCGACCTGTGGGAGTACGTTCTGCAAGGCAGACAGGAATACGGGTTTTGTAGTCGCGCTACAGACGTATGTCCTGCACACATAGGGTGTGCGTACGGTCCTGCAAGTCGCTTGTGGTGGCCTGTCCACGAGTCGGAAAGAAAGGCAAACGGTTGCTTCGGAACAATCGTTGATTGTTCCAAGCATGTGTGTTAGGTTTACCTTGCAAGGTTAAATTCGATTCGAATCGTCCGCCTCTCACGAGGATTGAGACTGCTTATCCATTCTGCCACATTGAGTAAGAAGTGAAACTAATGATGGATAATCTTGATGAATGATAATCACTACCTTGCTTGCTTAGTGTAGGTGCTAATCTAGAATAAATACTCAACTAGAAGATGAAAGCTAAAACTTGAAAGTAGTTCGTACTCTTTGTTGCTTTTCAGCTGAAAATAAACCCAGAGCCTTTACAATGCCTTCATGAGTCTAGTTATGGGCTAAAGTATACCCAAACCCGGGTAAGCCTTGCTGAGTATTAGTATACTCAGTCTTGCTAGTTTTATGTTTTTCAGGTAAAGCCTTTGAAGACCCTACTCTTTCCCTGTCATGGCCCTGTGCTCTTCCAGCAGATTGGTCCGAGGAATGGGATCCGTCCCCGGCCAATACTGATGATCTCGAGTGATGTCGTGCCCGGGCTTAGCATGGCATCCGTCTTGACGACATATTGTAAATCATCGCGTATGTTTTCCGCTGCTAAAAGCCAAAACTTCGACAGTTGTACTGTTTTCTCTAAGTTTGAAGTTTCGTATTACTTTTGAAAACTCTTATCATGTAATTCCTTGTGATGTAAAATATGATGGTGATTGTATCTCTGGACTCACCTTCGTGTGAGGTAACCTTATTTGATCCTGTGTATCGGTGGTTTATCGGGACGTTACCCGACAGGCCAAGGGATTATACCGTTTGAAGCACGTTGGAGCCCTCGGAGTGGACTCGCGTACTTGAGCCGGTATAATTCAGGTTGGTTCTGCCACAGCTGGTGTGTTTGTTAAGTGTAAAGCTTGTGTATGTCTATGTGAAACTTTTGAAAATTTAAAAGTGCAAATAAAAAAGGTATTTTTGTAATTACAGAAAAACCTAGGGTTGTTTTTGCAAAATGTGTTTGGATGGGAGGTAATTTCAAAATAAGTGAAAGGTGGTTTTGGTAAACCTGTTTTCCTTATTTTGTCCCTTGTAAAAACATATATTTATTTATCCAAAAGTTTCATTTGAAATGTGTATGTTGAGGTGCGTAAAAATTTTGGGTAAAGTGGTAAAAATCAGGGTATTTATGTGATTTTATAAAAGTATAAGTCCTTTTACGCAAATATTTGATTTACAAAAGTAACTTTAAAATTTACTTAGCGCTAAAGTGTAAAAGTGCAAGTCATCATGACATGTCTATCCACTCATTATGACGAGTCTATCCCGTCATTATGACGTGTCATGAATTCTTGCATTTAGGTCCTGAACATTTTAAAATTACACTCTTAGGATAAAAGTAATTCAAATCCAACTTTTATTCAAAAATTCACGTGTAAAAATATAAATTTTGAGTTTTTGAACTTGAGCCCTAAAGCAATGTTGTAGAGTTTGAAAAACTCTCCAACTTTCGTTTTGGTCATTTCTTCATTAAGGTTTTAAGTCAGCGGGAAATTTTACTTTACAAATAGATCCCTGCAGTTTTTCCATATTGCGCATAAGCCCTTGGGGGAAAACCATTCCTCTTTCTCCTCTTTCTGTTCATCTTCTACACGGTTCCCCTTTTTCTTTCACTGGCAGTCACATTTTCTCTCCCTTATCCTCTCCCCACCTCCCTCCCTTTGCTTGCTGCAGGCCGGCGTGGGCTCGGCCGGCAGCTGGTGGCGCGCAGGCGGCCCCACGCGGGGCGCGCGCGGCGCGACTGCGCGGCGGCTCGGCGAGCGTGGGCCGCGGCAGGCGCTGGCGGACCCGAGCGGTGCGTGTGCAGGCGCGCACCGGCGGGGCTCGGCTCGGGCGGTCCCCAGGCGCACGGCGAGCGCGGCCCCAGGCCAGGCGGGGCGCGCATGGGCGAGCGGCCGCGCGGCCCAGGCGCCAGGGCGGCGGTCCCTCGCGGGCGCGCGGGCAGCTGAGGGCGCGGGCTCGGGTGCTAGCGGCGGCTCGGCGGGACCCAGGCGCGGGGCGGGCGGAAGCTGAAGCAGCAGGCGGACGCGCGGGCGCGTGCGGCTTGGTCAGGTGCCGGCGGCGGGAGCACGTGGCAGCAGGCGGCTGGTGGTCGGGCGAGCTAGCGCAGGAGCGTGCGCGGCAAGGGACTGGCGCGGGGGCGAGTGAACGCTGGCGACGGCTCGGTTCTGGTGCTCGGGATTGGCAGGTGCAGGAGCATGGGTGCGCGGGAGCAGAGCGCACAAACGACGACCGCAGTTGAGTTGGCGCGAACGGCTCCGGCATGAGCTGATGCGGTGCGATGCAAGCGAACTGGCGTTGAACAAGTACGGGAGCTGGAGCGGCAGGAACGTGAGCGACGCCGAGCGGGCAGCGCGGATGCAGGTGGCGCGAAGCAGGCGCCGGGTGGATGCGGGTGCTGGCGGCGTGGAGCAGGAACGCGCGCGGGCGCTGCGCGAGTGCGGGGTTGGGCGCGGTGCGTGAGCCGAGCGCAGGAGCGAAGCCGACGGCTTCAGGCGAGCAGACGGCGCTGGCTCGCGGGCGTTGGGCGAACAAGAGCTGGAGCACAGCACAGTGGAAACAACGCGTCGGTTTGGGAGTGGCGAGGGCAGGAGCGAGGGTGTGGCAGATGCGAGCGCGCGGGTGGAGCAACGCGTGCGCGGCAGAGCAGTGTAGCGCGCAGCAAAGGCACGGCAAGGCCGAAGCGAGCGCGTGACCAACAACGGAAGGAGGAAGATCTATGCAGGGCAACGATGTGCAGAGCGGCGGCGTGCAACGCATGACGGAGTTCCCGCTGGGTGAGCTCAGGCCGCAACCGAGTTGGTGTTAAGGAGGGTCGCGCATGATGGACATTAGAGGCCGTCGAGGAAAAGGCAACGGAAGGCACGGCCCTAGTGCGAGCAAACCTCGGTCCTCGCGGAGGCGGAGAAACGCGTTTGGCGAGACAAGTTAGAAGGAGGAATTGGCCTAGCGAATTAGTTCGGCTCCATCGTCTCGTCCCAGGAGTCCACGACACCCAGCAACTCCTATCTCCCGTCGATCATCCGAGCAAGACCACAACACCTCAAGAAAGCTCGTGAATCCTCTCATCGAGCTCTTCCCATCGCCAATCCTGTTCATCGCGGGAAATTCACTTTCCCCGTGTTCTTCTTCATACCCCAAGGTTTGCCCTGTTTTGCTAGATCTTTTTAATGCCGGCGATTCCTTTGCCGGAATATCGCCGTTAACTTCCTGTTATCTGTTTTCCTAGACCAGGGACTTGATTGCTTCGCTTTAGAAAGTTCTAGAGTGTTTTCTGTAAACATTTACAAGTTTTATGTTGCGCTCTTGAATTGAAAATCTTGATTTGATCTAGATTAAGTGTTAGGAATTGAGTGCTTATGATACCTTGTGTTGTATGCATGTGTTGTAACTGAATATAGGTCATAGGGTATATGTCTTAAGTGCAGATGTGTGATATCTAGTCAATCTTTTCATATGAGTGCTCATATCCCTGCCATCAAGATATTGTTCTCGTCTTGATTGTAATCTCCTTAAGGCCCTTTTCGTATAAGGATTCCTGTTAGCCCATGTGTATTTGTTGCTTAGCTAATACATCTCGACAGTTATGCTTCAGTGTCAGTTTATCAACCCAACCACTTAGCATCCGTTTTCTTTAGGTCTAGGATGTCTCTGTGTAACAGCTGTCAGTCGATACTTCTACCATCGGCTGGTTAGCTGATACGATTGTTACCTTTCTAGTACCGGCTACTACCGATACAGTTCTTTTGTTCTATCCTTCATCGACTGCATATCGTCGATATATCAAAGGTGTATACACAATCTTAGGGTTCTTGTCATCGGCCGACCCAAGCTGATTTTGGTTGCTTTTCCATGTCGGTCAAGCACGGCCGATCGATCCTTAGTTTCCCTATCCTTGCCCACACACTTCTATCAGTTGATTTATCAGCTAGGAAATCGGCTATCTATATCTATCGGTCACATACCCTTAACCACATTCCAATCGGCTATGCGTCGCTCAATTGTTGTGCTGACGTAATCGAGCCGATGCAACCACACTTAGTTATCTAAAATAACCCTTAAGCACATCTTAGTCAAGACCATTGCTTTAGAAATCATCCTTCTGCCAAAGTAATCAATGCTTTCATCGATCATCTAATCTGAGAACCCGATGCGCTCATCAATCAGCTAAACCCCTATTGTTCCAAACGGCTCTGTTGTAATCTTCAACAAGTAGCCGATTCTAATTAGTTATCCCTCTAAGGCTCTATCTAAGTCTAGTTCCGATCTTTCTGGTTGATATGTAAATAGTATGTTATATGAGTGCTGGATTGCAATTGAATTGTGAAGTAAGGTAGTTTTATGTGCATACTTTGAATGAAATATTGCATTGCATATAGATATGATTACTTCGACAACGGTACCTACGAGATCTCCCCGGAGTCTATGGAGGATGTTACTGAAGACCAAGTGAACGTCACCAAGGGTTTATCGAAAGCCCCGAACCAAAGTTCGGAAGATGTTAACTTACTGACTTCAGACCCACCAATAAAGGCAAGCCCCGGACATATCCCACTACTTTATTACATTGCAATCTATGTCTATCTATATTATATCTTGCATTAAGTCTAGGAATTGAAGTGAAACCCTAGATGCATGAATCCTAGGAATCCAATGTAATGCTCCCGAGTCCTTATCGGATAGTTGCTCCGCTAATAGGACCGGTAGAAGTCGAGTGATTTCCTGTCACTCGCGCGATATAGGAGTTGCATGTTTACATTTCTGCAACCACTATAAGGATGACGGACAGGGTCATGTATTGTATCGTGACCTGGAAGTTTACCCTGTCTGTTTTGATAAAAGATTTAAGGTCGAAATGTGTGGTAGTGGTGGCTAAGTTTTTGAAAGTACTAGCCACATGCCGCGAAATATGGTAAGCGGTAAGCCTAGTAACCAATCGGCCCGGCAAGTGGACATACCTCCCACCACTCGATCCTTATGTTATGTTCACACGCACCGACCTGTGGGAGTACGTTCTGCAAGGCAGACAGGAATACGGGTTTTGTAGTCGCGCTACAGACGTATGTCCTGCACACATAGGGTGTGCGTACGGTCCTGCAAGTCGCTTGTGGTGGCCTGTCCACGAGTCGGAAAGAAAGGCAAACGGTTGCTTCGGAACAATCGTTGATTGTTCCAAGCATGTGTGTTAGGTTTACCTTGCAAGGTTAAATTCGATTCGAATCGTCCGCCTCTCACGAGGATTGAGACTGCTTATCCCTTCTGCCACATTGAGTAAGAAGTGAAACTAATGATGGATAATCTTGATGAATGATAATCACTACCTTGCTTGCTTAGTGTAGGTGCTAATCTAGAATAAATACTCAACTAGAAGATGAAAGCTAAAACTTGAAAGTAGTTCGTACTCTTTGTTGCTTTTCAGCTGAAAATAAACCCAGAGCCTTTACAATGCCTTCATGAGTCTAGTTATGGGCTAAAGTATACCCAAACCCGGGTAAGCCTTGCTGAGTATTAGTATACTCAGTCTTGCTAGTTTTATGTTTTTCAGGTAAAGCCTTTGAAGACCCTACTCTTTCCCTGTCATGGCCCTGTGCTCTTCCAGCAGATTGGTCCGAGGAATGGGATCCGTCCCCGGCCAATACTGATGATCTCGAGTGATGTCGTGCCCGGGCTTAGCATGGCATCCGTCTTGACGACATATTGTAAATCATCGCGTATGTTTTCCGCTGCTAAAAGCCAAAACTTCGACAGTTGTACTGTTTTCTCTAAGTTTGAAGTTTCGTATTACTTTTGAAAACTCTTATCATGTAATTCCTTGTGATGTAAAATATGATGGTGATTGTATCTCTGGACTCACCTTCGTGTGAGGTAACCTTATTTGATCCTGTGTATCGGTGGTTTATCGGGACGTTACCCGACAGGCCAAGGGATTATACCGTTTGAAGCACGTTGGAGCCCTCGGAGTGGACTCGCGTACTTGAGCCGGTATAATTCAGGTTGGTTCTGCCACAATCACTGTCCGGAATGTCCGGACATTGTGATCCGGAGTATCCGAACAGTCACCCGGAGTCTCCGGGTAACTATTACTCATCCGAAGTTTCTCTGGGATCAAAGTCTCCAGACCCCTATATCCGGAGTATCGAACATATACTGGAGTATCCGGGTACCCTTCACCCAACGGCTAGTTTTCTGTGAAAGGGGGTATAAATACCCCCCATACCCCTTCATTTATCTCTCTCTTGCTCATTTGAACCAGAACACGTCAGCAAGCAAAAGGAGAGCTCTCTTACTTCCCCTCTTTCATTCTTGAGTGATTTTCTTTGGGGATTCGAGTGAGATTGTACTTCCCCTCTTTCATTCTTGAGTGATTTTCTTTGGGGATTCGAGTGAGATTGTTGCAAGAGCAAAGATTGGTGTTAGTAAGCTTCCATTCCATCTCTTGAGCACAACACCCTTAGTCGGTGGATTCAAGTTTATTATTCTTGGAGCTTCAAGCTCCTAGACGGCTAGGCGTTGCTTGTGAGTGTTCAAGCAAGTTGTGAGCACCACAAGAAGTTTGTAATCTTCATTCCTCTCGGAGGAACATATAGTAAGTAACCTTGGGTTTGAGCATTGGTCTCACCCTTGGAAGTGGAGCATAGGGGTTCTTGAGCACCGTCTCTTGAATCCTTCCTCAACGGAGACGTAGCTCCTTTGGGAGTGAACTTCGGGAAACAAATTCTGTCTCTCTTTCGTGCTCCTTACTAGTTTTATTAGATATTTGCTTGTGAGACTAACTTTCTAGGGTTTGAGGTCGATCTACAATTATATTAGTCTCTAGAGAAAGACAACTGGTTAGAAATACTCCTAAGGTACTACTAGCTTGCCTAAATTTACTCGATCTAAATTGCAGCATCAATATCTTGTTAGTGTGCATATTGTTTCATACCCGGACTCTCTGGATAATATTTTCGGAAACTCCGGACATAAAACCCGGAGTATTCGGACATATATCCGGAGTATCCGGACATCTGTGTTACTGATATTGTTTAAAGTGCTTTAAGTTTCAGATTTGGCTATTCACCCCCCCCCCTCTAGGCATCTTGAGATCCTTTCACTTGCGTAGTGGCTACCACCAAATTCGAATGAAACTTGGAGATGAATGGAAAACAGATTTTAAAACCAAATTCGGGTTGTATGAGTGGTTACTAATGCCTTTCGGTTTAACTAATGCACCTAGTACTTTCATGCGATTAATGAATGAGGTTTTGAGGGCTTTATTGGTCGATTTGTGGTGGTTTACTTTGATGATATCTTGATTTATAGCAAGTCTTTGGATGCACATATGGATCACTGACGTGCTGTTTTTAATGCTTTATGAGATGCATGTTTATTTGCTAACCTTGAGAAGTGCATCTTTTGCATGGATCGAGTCTCTTTCCTTGGATATGTTGTAACTCCACAGGGAATTGAGGTGGATAAGACAAAAATTGAAGCCATAAAGAGCTGGCCGACTCCATAATCCATCACACAGGTGAGGAGTTTTCTTGGTCTTGCAGGTTTCTATCGCCGCTTTGTCAAAGATTTCAGCACCATCGCTGCACCGCTGCACGAGTTGATGAAGAAGGGTGTGGTGTTTCGTTGGGGACAAACACAAAAGGAGTCCTTTGCCACTTTGAAGGACAAGCTTACGCACGCGCCACTGCTGCAACTTTCAAATTTTGGTAAGACTTTTGAGCTTGAATGTGATGCTAGTGGAATTGGCATTGGTGGTGTTTTGATGCAAGATGGTAAGCCTGTTGCATACTTTAGCGAAAAATTGCATGGTCCTGTTCTAAATTTCTCTGCGTATGATAAGGAATTGTATGCTCTTGTACGTTCTTTAGAGACATAGCATCATTATTTGTGGCCTAAAGAATTTGTTATATATTCTGATCATGAATCGCTTAAGTACCTTTGTTCTAAAAATAATCTGAACCGTAGACATGCTAAATGGGTTGAATTTATTGAGTCTTTTCCTTACATCATCAGACATAAGAAAGGGAAGGATAATATAATTACTGATGCTTTGTCTACACAATATACCTTGTTGTCCCAACTTGATTGTCAGATTTTTGGACTTGAATCAATTAAAGCACAATATGCGCTTGACCCTGATTTTAAAGATGTCTTGCTGAATTGTAATGAGGGACGTACATGGAACAAGTTCATGGTCAATGATGGGTTTGTGTTTAGAGCTAACCCTTTGTGCATTCCAGTTGGTTTCGTTCGCCTTTTGTTGATGCAGGAAGCGCATGGAGGAGGATTGATGGGGCATTTTGGTGCTAAGAAGACGGAAGATGTTTTGGCCTCACATTTCTATTGGCCAAAGATGAGCAGAGACGTTGAGCGGTTCGTTAGTTGCTGCACTACATGTCAAAAAGCTAAGTCTCCATTGAATCCACATGGTTTGTACATACCTCTTCCTGTTCCTTCTATTCCATGGGCGGATATTTCTATGGATTTTGTGTTGGGTTTGCCTCGAACTAAGAGGGGGAGGGATAGCATTTTTGTTGTGGTAGATCGATTTTCTAAGATGCTATATTTTATACCATATCATAAAAGTGATTATGCTATCCATATTGCTGACCTCTTTTTCAAAGAGATTGTACGTTTGCATAGTATGCCTTCTACTATTGTTTTAGAACGTGATGCAAAATTCTTGAGTCATTTTTGGCGAACTTTGTGGAACAAGTTGGGTACCAAATTATTATTTTCTACCACTTGTCACCCACAAACGGATGGACAAACGGAGGTGGTAAATCGCACCTTAGGCACCATGTTGAGGGCTATTTTGAAGAAGAATTTGAAAATATGGGAAGAATGTTTGCCTCATGTGGAGTTTGCATACAATCAGGCAATACATTCTACAACCAAGGTAAGTCCTTTTCAGGTAGTGTATGGTTTCAACCCCTATGCTCCTATTGATATTTTGCCTTTGCCTACTAGTGAAAGGATTTATAGCGATGCAAAAGAACGTGCTGATTTTATTTTGCAAATGCATGAAACAACTAATCACAACATTGAAAAGATGAATGAAAAGTATAGAATTCCTGGTAGTAAAGGTAGAAAGGAAGTTAAGCTTGAACCGGGTGATTTAGTTTGGTCGCATCTGAGAAAGGATAGATTTCCAGATTTGAGAATGTCTAAGTCCTAGAGCTGGTGGTCCTTTTAAAATAATTGAGAAGATTAATGATAATGCATATAAACTTGAGTTTCCTCCCGAGTTTGGGGTTAGTCCTACCTTTAACATTTCAGATCTGAAGCATTACTTGGGAGAAGAACATACGCTTGAGTCGAGGACGACTCCGATTCAAGAGGGGGAGGATAATGAGGACATCACTCATTTGGATGCACACAACACTTCTCCGCTGGACATTCAAGGTCTAATCACTAGAGCTTGTGCACGACAATTGAATTTAGAGGTGATCTCGTTCCTAAACACTTCAACTTATGATTTTGAGAATAGATTGCTACCTAATGATTATATTGTGATTCGGAACCAAGAAGAGGACCAGGAGATGCATGGAGAAGGGCTTGGAGGTGTGGAGGTACAGCAAGGGAGTGCAAGCCAAGTTGGAGACCCAATCCAAGTCGACTTTGAGTCCACCTCGGAGTCCAAGAGCAGTCTGCCTTAAATTGGACGCCTAGGCCACATATAGAGTCGGATTTGGACGTTCTATATATGGTTGGAACTAGAATTTCATAAGGCTTCCAATGGCACTGGTCTCACCTCAAAATTCCTTCTGAGTCGACAGGAATCGTCAAAACAAGTGGACATCCAGAATCTATCAGGGTGCTGTGTCACCATCTTTTGGGCCGCTGGCCCGAGTAGCTGTCACTACTTTAGGGCTTGGGTTTTGCTCAGATTCAATCTGTCATCAAACAGTATTGCCGTTCATCGGTTTTTGAGACCCCAACTTATGAGTTTAATCATTCATCTGCAAAATGGTTGCATTCTTCCTTCTTCTTGCTTGTGTTCTTCGATTCGCAGGCAAGGATTAGCCTTCTTGGCGAGGTCGACCGAGCATCGCCGGTCGATAACCAGAGGAGACGTTGTGCTGCGATTGCGGGATTTGGAACGTGTTGTTCAGAAGCTGGATCAAATTGTGTAGCGACACCACCAAATCAAGAGCTATCAGAACCTTTCAGAAGATTGGGAACCCTAGTCTACATCAAAGGTTGTATTCATGGGCCATCATCGGTTTCTCCCTGTCGAACATCTGTTACGAAAGAGAGGCAAGCATTTCAAAGGGCAAACAGAGCACCGTACATAGCCGACGCACCATAGTAGTAGGCAAGTCTTTGACATGGTAAAGATATAGAAGTAGAGTATTTGGCAAGGGACCTGGAAGCCAACCTCTTCCGAGCAAAAACAGAATGGCGCCCATGTGGAAGAAGAAGTCTATTTTTTGGGAGCTACCATATTGGAAGGCTTAGATGTTTGCAATGCAATTGACGTGATGCACGTCACGAAGAATCTTTGCATCAACCTGATAGGATTCCTGGGATTGTACGGGAAGACAAAAGATACACCAGAAGCATGGCAGGAATTGCAACTTATGGAAGAACGAGATGGCCATCTAGAAATGAGAGAAAATGGACGACACCACTTAAGTCCTACTAGCTATACTCTTAGCGAAGAATAGAAGGAAAATATGTTTGAATGCTTGAGCAGTATCAAGGTCCCATCTAGATACTCCTTGAATATAGAAGAAATCCTAAATATGCTAGAGAAGAAATTCACAAATCTAAAGTCTCATGACTGTCACGTGCTTTTGACTCAACTTCTTCTAGTTGTGTTGTGGGGGATTCTACTTGAGAACGTTTGATTAACCATTGTAAAGCTATGTGCTTTTCTCAACGTGACTTTTCAGAAGGTAATTGATCCAGACAATCTCATAAAGTTGCAGAACGATGTGGTATAATGTCTAGTTGGCTTTCAGTTGATATTTCTACCATCATTCTTCAATATTATGACACATCTTCTAGTTCACCTTGTCAAAGAGATTGAATATTCTCGGACCTGTGTTCCTACACAATATGTTCCCTTTCGAGAGGTTCATGGTGGTATAAAGAAATATGTTTGTAATTGTGCTCATCCTAAAGGAAGCATCGCCAGTGGCTATGAAATAGAGGAGGTCATTGAGTTTTATGTTGATTTTATTGATGACCTTAAACCGATTGGGGTTCCTGAATCGCGGTATGAGGGAAGACTACATGGAAAGGAAACACTAGGAATGAAAGCATATGGCTGTGCGGATGATTTCTCATTCAAAAAAGCACATTACATGGTTCTTCAACAACTTGGTGGATCTGTACATCAAGGAACATAAGAAGATTCAGTGCTCCGAATTCCTAGAAAAGTATGAGGCCTGGATTACACATTGACACATGGATTCTTTCATCAGTTGATTGCGGAAGCATCTAATGCATAACATGGATATACCAGAACAACTGGGGTGTTTGGCTAGGGGACCATCTTGGAATATCCTAACACTCCAAGGGTACGAAATAAATGGGAACACATTTTACACAAGAGCCCAAGATAAAAAAAGTACCAACCAAAATAGCAGTGTCCGTATGGATGCCACAGACAACAACGGTAAAAAGGAGACATATTATGGTTACATAGAGGAGATATGGGAACTGGATTATGGACCCATTTTGAAGAAACCTCTGCATTCGGTGCCAATGGATGAAGTTGACTGAAGGAGGGGTAACAAAAGATCAGTACAGAATGACAATAGTGGACCTCAACAATCTTGGGTCTACAGACAAGCCATTCATTGTAGCTAAGGATGTCGCTCAGGTTTTCTACATGAAGGACATGTCCAGCAAGCCAAAGAAGGGGATAAACAAGCAAACGGATGAGCCAAAGTGGCACATAGTTCTTTCAGGAGAAAGAAACATCATTGGAGTCAAGGACAAGGCAGACGTGTCAAAGGATTATAATAAGTTTGTTGAGATTCCGCCTTCCATGGTGAATGTTGATAGATGCATCCTGTTAGCCAATGAGGATGCTCCATACTTGCGCCGCGATCATAATCAAACAACATATGTAAAGAGCCAATGAGGATGCTCCATACTTGTGCCGCGATCATAATCAAGCAACATATGTGAAGAGGAAGTTTATTACCGTACCAGTAGATGCGAAGAGAAAGTCTATTATCGTACCAGTAGATACTGATCTTTGATGTATTAGAATCATTATGTATTATTTTATAAATATGTGATGAACAATTTGTATATTTCGATTATATGTACTTCATCATTGTTTGTTGTGTTTTATAATATTTTAGTTTGCTACTTAATTTTTATGTTGAAATATAATTTTTAGATAACTTTTTGGATTAGTACTCAATTATCTAACTTTATTTCATCAAATATATACACGCGCCCGCGCGGGGCACACACTCTCTCTCTCACACACACACGCACACACTCACTAACTGTGGCAGAACCAACTTGAATTACACTGGCTCAAGTACGCGAGTCCACTCTTGAGGGCTCCAACGTGCTTCAAACGGTATAATCCTTTGGTCTGTCGGGTAACGTCTCGATAAACCACCGAATGCAGGATCAAACAAGGTACCCCGCACGAAGGCGAGTCCAGAGATACAAATGCCATCATATTTTACATCACAGGCAGATATATTACATGAGCGTTCAAAGGTGACATAAATTTTCCCAACTGAGGGAATTTATTACAGAACAACCATAAGTTTCAAGTTATGCAGCGGAGTTTAATAGTACGGCATTGTACATGTCGTCAGTGCAGATGTCATGCTAGCCCTGGCATGACTTCATTCAGAGGGGTCTGCGTTGGCCGGGGACGGGTCCCATTCCACGGACCAACCATCAGGCAGAGGGTAGGGCCACGGTACAGGCAGAGCTGAGTTGTCAGGAGGATTACCTGAACAAAAGTCACAAGGCAAGACTGAGTATTCTAATACTCAGCAAGGCTTACCCGGTTGTGGTATACTTAGCCATGTAACTAGACTTATGAAGGCTTACACAGGTTCTGGGTTTAGTTTTTAGCTGAAAAGCAACAAAGAGTAAATCCTTATTTTAAACTTTCAGATTCTAGTTGATTATCCATTCTAAGTAAGCACCTATAATTAAGCAAGCATGGTAGAAACTTTAGCCAAACATCATCTTTGATAGTAACAAGGTTGCTCTTGTTACTCTATGTGGTAAAGGGATCAAGCAGTCTCAATCTTCGTGAGAAGCGGACGATTCTGAATCGAATTTAACCTTGCAAGGTAAATCTAACACACACGCTTGGAGCATCCAAAGATCGTCCCGAAGCAACCGTTTGCCTTTCATTCCGACTCATGGATCAGAGCCACCACAGGCGACTGTAGGACCATACGCACTTCCAAAGTGCAGGACGTACGCCTGTAGCGCGACTACATGACCGTACTCCTGGTTGCCCTTGCAACACGAATTCCTACACGTCGAATCGAGTAACAGGAAGAACCAAAATACGAGTGGTGGGAGGTATGTCCACTCCTCGGGCCGATTGGTTACTAGGCTTACCGCTTACCATATTTCGCGGCATGTGGCTAGTACTTTCAAACGGTTAACCCACACTACCACACCCTGCGACCTTATCTATAACATCCAGGTAGTTAGTAACCTAGATACTAAGTTTGGATATCTGATATGTATGCTTGTTTTGATGTAGGTGAGTTGTACAGGATAGCTAGGGGTATATTTGTAATTTATGATTTATAAAAGTACTTGAGTGTAATTGGGTAAAAGTACTATTAAGTGTCAAATCTAAATGACCATAGAGAAGAAAAGTACAAAAGTTAAGTTTAAAACCTAAGAAAAATAGACTTTATATGAAACTAAGGACCTATATGTAATTAACACAAAAATATAAGGGTTTACATGTGAAATGATTGAAATATAAAAGTAAAATTCAGAATTGTTTAAGGATTAATGTGTAAAAATACAAGTAATCATGACAGTCCAGAAAAATTGTAAACATGCCCAAAATTTGATCAAATTTAGGTGGGCAAAGACAAAGTTAACTTAAATTCCATCTTTGTTTCAAAATGCAATCTAAATAGCTGTAAACTTTGAGTTTCTGAACCCAAGCCTTAAAGAAATGTTGTAGAGTTTGAAAAACTCTACAACTTTCATGTTGAGCATTTTCTCATTTGACCTTTGTAGCAGTGAGAAATCTTAGTTTACCGAGAGGTCCCTAAACTTTTTGGAAATCACAAGCAAGTCCCCCGGACCTCTCCCCTCTCTTCTTCCTCCTCACGCACGTGGGACCCCTGCTCTGCTCGCCTGCCGCCGGCAGTGCTTCGCCTCTGCCGCCGCTCTACCGCCGCCGCAGCGCCACCTCTTGCTGGATCCACTTCCACGCGTCGTCCCCTCCCTGCCCTGACCTCTTTCCTCTCCCCTGCTGCCCTCTCGCGCGCGTGCCACGACTACCCCGAGCCTCCGCCGGCCGCCACCTCCTCGTCGCCGTGGAGAGATCACCGCAGGGCCTTAACTTCTTGTCTCTCACGCGCAACAGCCTTCCCTTGATGCCTACGCTCTATTCCTCCAGTTCTAGTACCCAATTTCAAGCGCTCGACCCACATTCCACCGCCGCCGTCTCCTCTTGCTCCGGCCGCGCACGGCATTCCCGTGGGCAGCCATCACCAGACCTCCTCCGCCCCAATCCATCTTTGCGCAAGCTTCCCCGATGCTCGCTCGTGCTCGTTGACCCCCTGTTGCCTCCCAATTGCAACCGTAGCTTCGCCTCCGACGAGCGTCGCCGTCATCGCCTTCGGCCCCACCGTGGGCAGCTCGCTCCGGGCACTCCCGCGCCATCACAACCCCCTAGCCAGCACCACATCACCCTTGTGAAGCTCCACGACCCATCCGTTGGCTCTATAGTCCAGCACATCGCCCTCCCGAAGCTTGCCGGCTTTTCTTCTCGCCGCCGCCGCTACTATCTCCATCGGTCACCTCGAATCCGACACGTTTGCATCCAATTAGTTGTACCTACACGTTCCCCATGACTTACTGAAGCTCATGCGCAGGTTCCCAGTCGACGTTCACCGCCGGAGCCTCACCGCCGACGGTGACCTCTCCGCCGCCACCTCGGGTCCTCGTCGAGATCCATCTTGCAGACCACCCCAGCCCTCGACGAGTGGTGCAACAGAACCGCCGTAAGCCCCTGAGCCCTCTCCTACCCTTGGACCTCGCCGCCGGTGACCTGTCTCGCCGGAACACGGCCGTCCTTCCCTTGCTCTGCGTCTGTTTTCAGCTCAGGGACCTCATGTTAGAAGACTTGAAAGTCCGGGGGCTATCTGCACACCCAGATGAATAGTACCCGAAGGACCCCTTGTGTAATTTAAGCTGCCAATTTTGAAATTCTATATCAAATCGGGGAAAAGTCATAAAAATGCAAACTAAATTTTGTTGGAATCCTTAGTTAATGATCTACAACTTTGCTTAAGGGATAAACTTCAGTTTCTGAATGTTTTATACTCTAATTTAAATGTTAAGTTTAGTTACTTGTAGGCTTAAGAAATGCATAATAAATAATAGAAAATGATAAAAATGTAAAACCAGTTGTGTTACTTTTCTTTTAACATGTAGATTTTAACAAAAATAATTATTCTATCATTTAATTGATATTTCTTAATACCTAGATTTAATTACAACATATCATAAATTTAAATGCTTTAAAAATCAAGAAAATATTTTCCTAGTCCTGTTTTATAATAGTGTAGTCTATTACTAAATTTCCAACCTAAGGTGAGGTGGTAAATAACTAAAAAAAATTGAACATGTTATTGTAAGAACATAATTTAATATCAAAATGGAATTCATATAAATAAATAGTACAAGCAATAGATAGAATAATTTAATTATTAGGCATCACCCCACCTGTTGTTCCATGCCACTAGTTGGATACTTAGTAAAGTTAACTTAGCTATTTAATGTATCTAGATAAAATAATTAATACTCGATAAATGACTGCCCAGTACAGGGTAGTTAGGTTGTTTATTGAAATGTAATGTTCTTTTGTTTGGATTGCAACTTTATTGTGAAATAACATAAAAGTATATGCATTCCATAACTTGTAACTCTGCATCTCATATAGACTCGACCGCTCTTGCCGACGGGGACTACGAGCTAGTTCTGGAACAAGGAGTGGAATCCACTGAAGATCCCGGGCACGTCGTCGAAGGTTTAACTGAAGCTCCGAACCAAAGTTCGGATAACTTTGACCCTACCGCTCCCAATCCTACGCAAGAAGGCAAGCCCCGGACATAACCCATTATTTTCTTACACTGCCATTTATATTTATTTATACATTGCTATGCATTAAGTTTTTAAGAATTGTTTGGAACCCTAGTTGCATAAGATCTTAGGAAACCAATGTATTGTACCCGAGTCCATACCGTTTAGCTGCTCTGCTAAATAGGATCGGTAAAAGTCGAGTGATTTCCTGTCACTCGCGCGATATAGGAGTTGTAATGTTTAGATTCCTGTTATCACTATAAGGATGACGGACGGGAGTCTTATGAGGTATCATGGTTGAGATGATATCCCGTCTGTGTTGTTTAACTTGATAAGGTCGTAGTGTGTGGTAGCGGTGGCTAAGCGTTTGAAAGTACTAGCCACATGCCGTGAAATATGGTAAGCGGTAAGCCTAGTCACCAATCGGCCCGAGGAGTGGACATACCCCCCACCACATGTATTTGGTTCTTTTGGTTACTTTGTTCGACGTGTAGGAATACGTGTTGCTGGGCAACCAGGAGTACGGGTTTTGTAGTCGCGCTACAGACGTACGTCCTGCACTTTGGAAGTGCGTATGATCCTGCAGTCGCTTGTGGTGGCCCTGATCCACGAGTCGGAATGAAAGGTAAACGGTTGCTTCGGAACGACCCTTTGGTGTTCCAAGTGTGTGTGTTAGGTTTACCCTTGCAAGGTTTTGAATTTCGATTCAGGAATCGTCCGCCTCTCACGATGAATGAGACTGCTTATCCCCTTTATCACACAGAGTAACAAGAGCAACTATATGATGAGTAATACTGATGGTTGAGATAAAGAGCTCTACCTTGCTTGCTTAGTTATAAGTGCTTATCTAGAATGGATAATCACAGAGAACTTGGAAGCTAAAAGTTGAAATTAAGGATCTACTCTTAGTTGCTTTTCAGCTGAAACTAAATCCAGAACTATTATAAGCCTTCATAAGTCTAGTTATGGGCTAAAGTATACCCAATCCCGGGTAAGTCTTGCTGAGTATTAGTATACTCAGTCTTGCTTTTGTTGATTTACTTCAGGAAATCTCCCTGATGAGCCAGCTTTCATTACACTGTGGCCCTACCCCCTGCCAGATGGTTAGTCCGTGGAGTGGGATCCATCCTCGGCCAACACAGATTCCGCCGAGTGATATCATGCTAGGGCTAGCTTGATATCTGTAATAACGACGTGTACAATGTTCGTGTTTTCAAACTCCGCTGTTGTGACTTAAAAGTTAAACCATTTTGTAATAATGTCCCTCGTTGGACAATAATGATACTTTTATATGCATATGTAATATACCTGCCTGTGATGTAAAGTGTAATGGCTTTTATATCTCTGGACTCGCCTTCGTGCGAGGTACCTTGTTGGATCCTGCTTTCGGTGGTTTATCGGGATGTTACCCGACAGGCCAAGGGATTATACCGTTTGAAGCACGAGGTAGCCCTCAAGAGAGGACTCGCGTACTTGAGCCGGTGTAATTCAGGTTGGTTCTGCCACATTATCAATTTCAACAACACAGACGGGGTATCATCTCAACCAGGATACCTCACAAAACTCCCGTCCGTCATCCTTATAGTGATAACAGGAATGTAAACATTACAACTCCTATATCGCGCGAGTCACAGGAAATCACCCGACTTCTACCGGTCCTATTAGCATAGCAGCTAGTCGGACTCAAGTTCTAGTATTCAATACATCGGTTCCTGGAATTATGCAACTAGGGTTCCAAGGAATTCCTAAGAACATAATGCATAGAATTACATAAATAGATATAGATTGCAGTGTAATTAAAATAGTGGGTTATGTCCGGGGCTTGCCTTCTTGTGTAGGATTGAGGGCAGTAGGGTCAAGGTTTTCCGAACTTTGGTTCGGGGCTTCAGTTAGACCTTCGACGGTGCTCTCGGGGTCTTCAGGAACTTCTACGGCTTGATCTGCGATCAGCTCGTAGTCACCATCGGCGAGAGTAGTCGGGTCTACATGATATGCAAAGATATAAAATTAAGGAATGCACACTCTTTTATTTTATTTCATAGCAAAGTTGCAATTTAAAAAGTTAACATTTAAGATCTCATGAAACAAAAAGGGTTTTAGCTTTGAATTATCATTCATATTTAACTTATGACTATAGCATTGAATTTTACTGAAAACAGAAATTAAAATATTTTAAGTTTAGATTCAAATCCCAATTTGAATTCAAACCTTAGGTAAATAAAATTATAAAGTCATAAAAGTTTAATCCTAGATTAATTACCTATTTATTAGATTATGACAAAAAGATCTAATTAATTAAGCTTTAATAGACATGCTTAACTACTCCTAGTATAATTCACATTGAATTGTCCAAATTTAAAAGAACTCAAGCTACAAATTAAGAATAGGTTTGAAAATTCTATACCAGTTCATGCATAATCTATAGAAATTGTATACCAAAAATCATGATTAACAAAGTCAATATGTAGGAGCTATGCATATTAAACTCCCTTATCTTAGATTTAAAATAGATTCAAAAATATTTAGTTTCAAACCAAACTTACTTAATATAAGTTGTAGAGTTTAAAATCTAGTTTCTAACAAAATTGGTTTGACAATTTTTGGATTTTCCTACAATTTTCTATCAATTTTACAAGTTGACTGCATGGATCACATAAAATAACAAAAGCGTTTACACAGGGGTCCTTAGCAGCACTGTTTCACTGAGTCACGGGCCTTGCAGAAAACCCCTTGGGTTTTCAATCCTTCTAACCTGAGGTCCTTGACTGGAAACAGAAGAAGGGCAGAGAGGGGATGGTCGTGTTCCGGCGAGGAGGTCACCGGTGGCGAGGTCCGAGGGAAGGGGAAAAACTCAGGAGTTCACGGCGGTCTGAACGCACCACATGTCGAGGACTGAAGTGATCAGAAGAGCAGATCCTGACGAGAACCCGAGGTGGCGGTGGAGGGTCACTGTCGACGGCGAGGTTTCGGTGACCGGCGTCGGTGGAGGGGTAGCGCAATAGCTTCAGCGGGTCGTGGGGAAGCTGTTGACGCAAACAATTGGGAATGTATGCGTCGGATAAGAGGCAATCGACGAAGACAGTAGCGGAGGCGGCGACGATCGATGCCCGTGAACGTCAGGAGAACGATGCAGGGCACTAGAGACCCCACGAAGTGGTCATAGAGCTTCACGGTGATGATGTGGTGCTGGCTAGGGAGTCGTGGTGGCGTGGGGATGCTCGGATTGAGCTGTCCACGAGGAGGCCGAAGGCGGCGATGGCGGCGCTCGTCGGAGACGAAGCTCCGGTTGCAATTGGAGGGCAGCAGGGGGTCGACGAGCACGAGTGAGTAACAGGGAAGCTTGCACGGGGGTTGATTGGGGCGAGAGATGCCTGGTGGCGGCTGCCCCCGGCAATGCCGAGCGTTGCCGGAGCGGGAGAAGAAAGGCGGCGGTGGAATTTGGGTCGGGTGCTCAAGAATTGACAAAAAGACTGGAGAAACGGAATGCAGAGGTTGGTGTGGTGCTGATGCGCGCGAGAGACAGAGGGTTAAGGCTCCGCGGTGGACTTTCCTCGGCGGCGATGAGGTGGCGGCTGGCAGAGGCTCAAGGGAGCCGTGGCGCGCTCGGAGCGGGACAGCGAGGGGAAGCTACTGCGGCGACCAAGGTTAAGGTGACGCGTGGGGAGGAGGAGAGCAGGAGGTGGACTGCGGCGTCGACGGCAGAGCGGTGGCCAGGGAGGAAGTTCTGCGCCGGTGGCAGAGACGGGAAGCAGAGCAGCAGAGGGTGTTCAGAGGTAGAAGAAGAGGGGGAAAGTCCAAGGACTAGTTTGGAAAACTTAAAAGGTCCAGGGGTCTCTCAGTAAACTAAAAATTCTCACTGATATAAAGATCAAATGAGGAAAAGCCCAAAATGAAAGTTGTAGAGTTTTTCAAGCTCTACAATCTTACTTTAGGACTCAAGTTCAAAAACCTAAAGTTTGCAACATTACATGTTGAATTTTGAACAAGGTAGAATTTGAATTACCCTTGTCCTTCCGAAAAGGGGTTTTGATCAAATTTTTGACATATTTGCAAATATTCATAAAATGTCATGATGACTAGTATTTTACAAATAGGCCCTCAAGTAAACATGAAAGTTACTTTTATCCCACAACTATTTTGCATAAAAGACCCTATGGCTTATGTTTATTCACATATAGGCCCCTACTCTTACCTAAAGGCTTATTTACCTTGGAACTTAATCCACCTTTTTACATTCCCTTGCTTATGATAATATAACTTTCAACACCTAGCATCATATTTCCCCTAGGTTTTAATGCTATCTTCCACTTCACCCTATTTACATTCAAGGACCCATATTTTATAGAAATTACAATTACACCCCTAACCTTTTGTAATACCCACATACAACATAGTAAGCACCATACTAAACTTAGTGTCCATAATTTCTAGTTACCTGAATGTCACAGCCTTCCCAGTGGCTTCCCATAAGATCTTATACATTTTGATCTTTTTCCTTCTGGTGACCCTTTCCTTGGTATCCAAGATTTGGATGGGTTGTTCAATATAGGATAGATCGGGTTCAATCTCAATAGCTCGGGTTTCAACAATCTCCGTAGGTACCTTGATACACTTTTTAAGTTGGGAGATATGGAAAACATCATGAATAGCAGCCATATGAGATGGGAGGCGAAGTTTGTAAGCCACTGGGCCATAAACTTTAAGGATCTCAAAGGGTCCGACATATCGGGGTGCTAGTTTTCCTTTTATGCCAAAACGTTGAACACCTTTGGTAGGAGATACTCGTAGATATACAAAATCTCCTATTTGGAACTGCAAGGGTTTCCTTCTTCGATCCACATAACTCTTTTGTCTAGATTGGGTTGTCTTAAGATTAGTTTGAATAACTCTGACCTTATCCTCGGCTTCGACAACTAGGTCCGGTCCAAAGATTTTGCGCTCGCTGGTCTCAGACAAACTCAAAGGAGTTTGACATCTGTGACCGTATAATGCTTCAAAAGGTGACATCTGAAGACTGGATTGGTAACTATTGTTGTAAGAAAATTCGGCCAAGGCAAGACATTTGTCCCAACTTGTACCATAGTGAATGATACAAGCGCGGAGCATGTCTTCAAGAATTTGGTTAACTCGCTTCGTTTGTCCATCCGTCTGAGGATGATATGCAGAGCTTCGGATCAGTTTGGTTCCAAGAGCAGATTGCAATTGCTCCCAGAAGCGTGCAATAAATGGTGCCCCTCGATCAGAAATGATGGTCTTGGGGATACCGTGTAATCGGACAATTTGATCAAGATAGACTTCGGCATACTTTTTAGCTAAGTAAGTGGTATGCACAGGAAGAAAATGAGCTGTTTTAGTAAGTCTATCAATGATTACCCATATGGAGTCATGCCTTTGAGAGGTATTGGGAAGACCAACAATGAAATCCATGCTAATGTCTTCCCATTTCCATGACAGAATGGGTAGCGGCTGAAGTGTACCAGATGCCTTGAGATGACTAGCTTTGACTCTCTGGCACGTATCACACTCAGATACATACTTGGCAATTTCTCTTTTCATTCTGGTCCACCAAAAATGCTTTCGTAGATCTTGATACATTTTGGTGCTACCCGGATGAATAGAGAATTTGGATAAATGTGCTTCATCAAGGATTTGTTTTCGAAGTTGATGATCTTTTGGTACAACAATGCGTTTGTCCACAAGACTCCTTGATGATCAATGTGAAAACACTTGTACTTAGCTTCTCCCTGAGATAGCCTGGTTTTAATAATTTTGCTACCTTTATCATGTAGTTGTGACATGATGATTTTATCTCGAAGAGTATTCTCGATAGATAAAAGATTTAGACTGGCTTGAGGAATGATTTCTAGATTGAATTTTCTCATCTGATTACAGAGAGTGTTACTGGCAACTGCTATAGATGAGCAATGACAATGGGCCTTGCGGCTAAGTGCATCCGCAACCACATTGGCTTTGCCAGGATGGTAATATACCTTAAGGTCATAGTCTTTGATTAGTTCTAACCATCGCCTTTGCCTCATATTCAAATCCGCTTGGGTAAAGATATATTTGAGGCTCTTATGGTCAGTGTAAATGTTACACTTAGCACCCATAAGATGATGTCTCCAGATTTTAAGAGCGTGAACAACTGCTGCCAATTCCAGATCATGAGTTGGATAGTTTTGCTCATGGTTTCGGAGCGCTCTGGATGCATAAGCAATGACTCGGTCGTTTTGCATTAGAATGCAACCAAGACCAGTCCCAGAAGCATCACAGTAGACATCAAAAGGCTGAGTATTATCTGGCTGAGCTAACACGGGAGCGGTTGTTAGAAGCTTCCTCAAGGTCTGGAATGCTTCGTCACACTTATCGTCCCATCGATATTTAACTTCTTTCTTAAGTAGCTCAGTCATAGGTTTAGCTATTTTGGAGAAGTCTGGGATGAATCGGCGATAGTATCCCGCCAATCCGAGGAAACTTCGAATTTGATGGACTGAAGTTGGAGGCTTCCAATCCATAACTTCCTGGACTTTGGTTGGATCAACCGATATGCCTTCACTAGAGATAGTGTGTCCCAAAAATTTCACACTATCTAGCCAAAATTCACATTTTGAGAATTTGGCATATAGACGATGATCACGTAGTCGTTGAAGAATGATACGTAAGTGATTGGCATGATCTTCATTAGTCTTGGAATATATTAAAATATCATCGATGAAAACCATGATGAATTTATCAAGTTCCGGCATAAAGACTGAATTCATGAGGTACATGAAATATGCTGGGGCGTTAGTAAGCCCAAAGGACATAACCAGATATTCATATAATCCATATCTGGTTGAGAAGGCTGTCTTTGGAATGTCACAAGGCTTAATTTTGATCTGATGATAGCCAGAGCATAAGTCAATCTTAGAAAAGACTTTAGCTCCAGCTAATTGATCAAACAGGATATCAATGCGGGGAAGAGGGTACTTATTCTTGATAGTAACCGCATTAAGTGGACGATAATCAACACATAACCTTAGGCTATTGTCCTTCTTCTTGACGAAGAGAGCGGGACAACCCCAAGATGAAGCACTTGGGCGTATGAAACCTTTATCAAGAAGATCTTGAAGTTGGATCTTTAGCTCGGCCAACTCATTTGGAGGCATACGATATGGCCTCTTTGAAATAGGGGCAGTACCAGGTTGAAGTTCAATAATGAACTCGATGTCTCTGTCAGGTGGCATTCCAGGTGAATCATCTAGAAAGACATCGGGAAACTCACAAACTACAGGAATATCTCTTACTTTGGTGTCCGTGATAGCATAAGTACAAGAATGCAGATATTCCTGCTGGGGCAGATAGAGGGTAGTGGCTCCATGATAGGGTGAATCAATTTCAATAACTCGGGAGAAGATATCTAATCATACTCTGTGATCAGTCATCCAATTTGTCCCAAGTATAATATCAATACCCTCTAAATTTAGTAAGACCAAATCAGTTTTGATTACTTTGCTGCCTAACTGAATTGGTACACTTCTAATCATTTGATCGGAAGTGATCTTGCCTCTAGGGGTAGAAATCATATATGAACCCTGGGTGGGACAAGGATCAAGTCCTATTCGGGTACCACAGTTGTTACTTATAAAACTATGAGTTGCTCCAGAATCAAATAATGTAACAACTGGTTTATGGTAAATAGAGAATGTATCCGACATGACGGGGGCTCCGTCCGGAAGTTCCGCAAGGGTGGTGAAGTTAATTCGTCCTTGCCGGACTTGCATCATTGGTCTTTTACCCTTGTTCTGGTTACCCTGATTAGGACCTTGTCCTTGGTTAGGTTTCTTGGGCTGCGGACAATCCCTGATGAAATGGTCTGCACTCCCACAATTGAAACAGCGATAATTACTGCCTCTTTGTGGAGCTTGTTGCACATTTGGTCTTGGGCCAGATTGCTGTTGTTGTTGTGGAGGTATGGGAGGTCTATACTTGCCTTGTTGTTGGGGCGGCCTAAAAACCAATCTGCCAAACGGGGCATTCCTCTGTGGTGCTCTGATCTGGGTGTTAGGAACAACTCGATACCTTGGTGATTGAGCACTCGAGGGTCCAGTAGGAGTTTTTCTTTTCTTCTCAGCACGATGTGCCATGTACAATCCTCCTGGGTTAAGCCATATTAACCAGCTCGCTGAAATTATTAGCCCTAATAAGATTCAGGCGCTCCTTGAGCTTGGTATTAAGGCCACGACAAAAACGGTCTTGTTTCTTGGCATCATCGTCTGCATGATAACCTGCATATTGGCACAGATGATTAAAAGTCTGTGCATATTGCAATACCGTATTGGAACCCTGGGTAAGTGCCAAGAACTCGTTCAACTTCCGCTCCAGCAATCCTTCGGGAATATAATGTGCCCTGAAGGCAGTCCGGAACTCATCCCAGGAGATGACATGTCCCGCGGGCTGCATGCGTTGAAATTATCCCACCATATACGAGCAGCACCGCGAAGTTGCTGGGCAGCAAAAGAAGCTTTACTCGAGTCCGCACAAGGTATAGTCAAGAGGGCGAACTTCGATTCAATAATACGAAGCCAGGCATCAGCGTCCAAAGGTTCTTCAGCCTTACTAAAGAAGGGGGTTTGAGTACTAAGAAAGTCCTGATAGCTGGCCGCTGGAGGATTGAGGTCATCACGACCTCCTCGGAACTGCTGACGTTGCTGGTTCTGTTGCGCTTGTACCAGTAGATTTAGGAGTTCTGTTTGCCACGCCATAACCTCGGCTAGGTTGGGAGGTGGTGGGGGCGGTTGTTGAGAACCACCGGTTTGCTCTACCCGGAAGCCTTCCGGGGTTCCACGCATGGCTCCAACCATCTGAAATAAAGGAGACGTCTGTTATTAATCACATGACCTTACTCCCAATTTCAGAAGATACAACATTCATATAAACCATGCACACATTCCATTCAATCATCTCATTTCAGAACATCAAGATAAAGATCAAGGAGATAAAACATGAAGCTTATATTACAATGTGGATGTTGATAGTTTTCCCACATTACATAACTATAAGATCCATACACCGGCCATTTATGTTACAACAAATGGCGCAAGGTCTAAGCAAACTACATATTATCTATTGTATTACACTCCTCACAGGTTACAACTAAAAAGAAGTCGACGATTTAACAACTAGAAATCGTCGAAGTTGCCTACAGAAGACTGACTGCCAGAAGAAGAATGGTGGGGGCTAAGAATAGGGTCCCCATGCTCAGAATCAAGTTCTGAGACTCCCTCAATCTCCTCCGGATCTTCTTCTTCGGCTTCAGGTACTGCAGGTGCAACAGGAGGTATCGGTGGCTGCTGCAATTCTTCAAGTTGAGCCTGAGCATCATCAGCCGCAAGGATCAGATCATGGACTTGTTCTTGTAGAAACTCAATGATGGTGTTGCGCTGAGTGATTATATGATCACTCTCATTGATCTGATCTTCTCGGTGAAGGATGGTCTCATCCCGTGCTGTGATGATCTCCTCCTTCTGAGTCACCAAAGCTCGAAGCTGATCAACTTGAGTATTTTGTCTATCAGCCTCTCTATAGTGACTTTGTGCGGCGTTAATCAACTGACCCATTTCATGACATAGGAGCAGTTGATAGTGATACTGTACATTCATAAACCGCATAATTCCTTGAAGTGCTTCTTCCGGTGGACCTCCAATCTATGACTCTCAGGAACGATTCTGAGATTCCATTCTGGCTCATTGGGATCTGTCGTTGAGAATAAACCAATGGGTTGTCCTGCGACTTCCCTGGGATGTTGATTACAGAAATGATAAATTGCTTCCAATGCTGCTCCTTCAATAGTATCAACTATCCGATAGCCCATCATGTAGATTTCAATGGGCTGCCATTGTGAGCGGAAAGGATGCTGAGGAATGGTCATTCTGACTCGGGCTCTGTGAACACCTTCTTCCTGATACTCAACAGCATCATATTGGGGAGGTTCTGTATAGTGGAATGACCTTAAGGATTCCCAAAGCAAACGAGGGAAACCCTCCCAATGCAGGGCATTGGTATGGAGATGCCCCTCCGAATCCCAAAAGACATTAGAAGGGGCTGCCATCTGCAACAAGAATGCAAATGGTGAGATAGGTTTACCTTGCTAGGAAGTCACAAGGTAAATAGAACGAGACAAATGGTACTGATATCAGTAAGATCTAAAAACTGGAAGAATACTTAAGATTCTTGACTAGTACTACCACAAGAACCCCATTAACTCACATTAAAGATAAACAACATACCAATCATCCTCATCAAACTTAAACATACATTACATTCTTTTGTTTGTTAAGGAATTATGCATGCACGTACTATTCGTCCTCTCAACCAAAAACAACTGCCGAATATCTCCGAACTTACGCAATTAGTTTCGGTGGCATAACTCATACGACACTCCCTAATAACTAGTCGATAAGCCCTACTCGTCCTAACCTTTAATCTTGGTTAGTGTACCTGCAAAAGATCACAATTTATATATCCAATGAACCTTTCATGCTAGCATGTCATTAAAGCGTCCCCAATCATTACTATTCACTATGGAAACAGCATCTATACCATTACCGCCGTACAAACAACGTTAACATACGTCGTCGAAACAACGTATTCACGGGGATACCGCAACATGCGGGGGTATGAACAGCGATTGCCATACCCTGCGCCGAACCATATACTTCCAATATAATCAACAGAGGTTGGTATATTGGCAGCATCTCAAGTAGGCCACTGCTTGAGAAACAGCGTTCGGTTCGCATCACCGACGGGAAGGCCAAGCTCCCTCAGTTGGCTGAGGATCTTTACCTTCTTACCTCATCATCGAAGGTGTCGTTGCAAATATAAAGTTGGGTTATACATAAATTTAAGTTTTGACAGAAAAGTAATGCTGGAAGTTAGAATTATATATATATATATATATATATTACAGCCACCTCTATTTTTCCCTTAAACATCACCCTAGGGCTTTACGTACTAAGCACAGCCTTAACGAATCCAACGTACTTTTGCAAAATACTTTGTTGGCCAAATTTTATATCGAAAGTATTTTTAAGGCACTTCACATCTCCAGTGTACACTTGTTAGCTCTAATACCAGCTGTGGCAGAACCAACTTGAATTGCACTGGCTCAAGTACGCGAGTCCACTCTTGAGGGCTCCAACGTGCTTCAAACGGTACAATCCTTTGGTCTGTCGGGTAACGTCCCGATAAACCACCGAATGCAGGATCAAACAAGGTACCCCGCATGAAGGCGAGTCCAGAGATACAAATGCCATCATATTTTACATCACAGGAAGATATATTACATGAGTGTTCAAAGGTGACATAAATTTTCCCAACTGAGGGAATTTATTACAGAACAACCATAAGTTTCAAGTTATGCAGCGGAGTTTAATAGTACGGCATTGTACATGTCGTCAGTGCAGATGTCATGCTAGCCCTGGCATGACTTCATTCGGAGGGGTCTGCGTTGGCCGGGGACGGGTCCCATTCCACGGACCAACCATCAGGCAGAGGGTAGGGCCACGGTACAGGCAAAGCTGAGTTGTCAGGAGGATTGCCTGAACAAAAGTCACAAGGCAAGACTGAGTATTCTAATACTCAGCAAGGCTTACCCGGTTGTGGTATACTTAGCCATGTAACTAGACTTATGAAGGCTTACACAGGTTCTGGGTTTAGTTTTTAGCTGAAAAGCAACGAAGAGTAAATCCTTATTTTAAACTTTTAGCTTTCAGATTCTAGTTGATTATCCATTCTAGGTAAGCACCTATAATTAAGCAAGCATGGTAGAAACTTTAGCCTAACATCATCTTTGATAGTAACAAGGTTGCTCTTGTTACTCTATGTGGTAAAGGGATCAAGCAGTCTCAATCTTCGTGAGAAGCGGACGATTCTGAATCGAATTTAACCTTGCAAGGTAAATCTAACACACACGCTTGGAACATCCAAAGATCGTCCCGAAGCAACCGTTTGCCTTTCATTCCGACTCGTGGATCAGAGCCACCACAAGCGACTGTAGGACCATACGCACTTCCAAAGTGCAGGACGTACGCCTGTAGCGCGACTACATGACCGTATTCCTGGTTGCCCTTGCAACACGTATTCCTACACGTTGAATCGAGTAACAGGAAGAACCAAAATACGAGTGGTGGGAGGTATGTCCACTCCTCGGGCTGATTGGTTACTAGGCTTACCGCTTACCATATTTCTCGGCATGTGGCTAGTACTTTTAAACGGTTAACCCACACTACCACACCCTGCGACCTTATCAATTTCAACAGCACAGACGGGGTATCATCTCAACCAGGATACCTCACAAAACTCCTGTCCGTCATCCTTATAGTGATAACAGGAATGTAAACATTACAACTCCTATATCGCGCGAGTGACAGGAAATCACCCGACTTCTACCGGTCCTATTAGCATAGCAGCTAGTCGGACTCAAGTTCTAGTGTTCAGTACATCGGTTCCTGGAATTATGCAACTAGGGTTCCAAGCAATTCCTAAGAACATAATGCATAGAATTACATAAATAGATATAGATTGCAGTGTAATTAAAATAGTGGGTTATGTCCGGGGCTTGCCTTCTTGTGTAGGATTGAGGGCAGTAGGGTCAAGGTTTTCCGAACTTTGGTTCGGGGCTTCAGTTAGACCTTCGACGGTGCTCTCGGGGTCTTCAGGAACTTCTACGGCTTGATCCGCGATTAGCTCATAGTCACCGTCGGCGAGAGTAGTCGGGTCTACATGATATGCAAAGATATAAAATTAAGGAATGCACACTCTTTTATTTTATTTCATAGCAAAGTTGCAATTTAAAAAGTTAACATTTAAGATCTCATGAAACAAAAAGGGTTTTAGCTTTGAATTATCATTCATATTTAACTTATGACTATAGCATTGAATTTTACTGAAAATAGAAATTAAAATATTTTAAGTTTAGATTCAAATCCCAATTTGAATTCAAACCTTAGGTAAATAAAATTATAAAGTCGTAAAAGTTTAATCCTAGATTAATTACCTATTTATTAGATTATGACAAAAAGATCTAATTAATTAAGCTTTAATAGACATGCTTAACTACTCCTAGTATAATTCACATTGAATTGTCCAAATTTAAAAGAACTCAAGCTACAAATTAAGAATAGGTTTGAAAATTCTATACCAGTTCATGCATAATCTATAGAAATTTTATACCAAAAATCATGATTAACAAAGTCAATATGTAGGAGCTATGCATATTAAACTCCCTTATCTTAGATTTAAAATAGATTCAAAAATATTTAGTTTGAAACCAAACTTACTTAATAGAAGTTGTAGAGTTTAAAATCTAGTTTCTAGCAAAATTGGTTTGACAATTTTTAGAATTTTCTGCAATTTTCTATCAATTTTACAAGTTGACTGCATGGATCACATAAAATAACAAAAGCATTTACACAGGGGTCCTTAGCAGCACTGTTTCACTGAGTCACGGGCCTTGCAGAAAACCCCTTGGGTTTTCAATCCTTCTAACCCGAGCTCCTTGACTGGAAACAGAAGAGGGGCAGAGAGGGGATGGCCGTGTTCCGCCGAGGAGGTCACCGGCGGCGAGGTCCGAGGGAAGGGGAAAAACTCAGGAGTTCACGGCGGTCTGAACGCACCACATGTCGAGGACTGCAGTGATCAGAAGAGCGGATCCCGACGAGAACCCGAGGTGGCGGCGGAGGGTCACTGTCGACGGTGAGGTTTCGGTGACCGGCGTCGGTGGAGGGGTAGCGCAATAGCTTTAGCGGGTCGTGGGGAAGCTGTTGACGCAAACAATTGGGAATGTATGCGTCGGATAAGAGGCAATCGACGAAGACAGTAGCGGCGGCGGCGAGGATGGATGCTGGTGAACGTCGGGAGAATGATGCAGGGCACCAGAGACCCCACGAAGTGGTCGTAGAGCTTCACGGTGATGATGTGGTGCTGGCTAGGGAGTCGTGGTGGCGTGGGGATGCTCGGATTGAGCTGTCCACGAGGAGGCCGAAGGCGGCGATGGCGGCGCTCGTCGGAGACGAAGCTCCGGCTGCAATTGGAGGGCAACAGGGGGTTGATGAGCACGAGTGGGCAACGGGGAAGCTTGCACGGGAGTTGATTGGGGCGAGAGATGCCTGGTGGCGGCTGCCCACAGCAATGCCGAGCATTGCCGGAGCGGGAGAAGAAAGGCGGCGGTGGAATTTGGGTCGGGTGCTCAAGAATTGACAAAAAGACTGGAGAAACGGAATGCTGAGGTTGGTGTGGTGCTGATGCGTGCGAGAGACAGAGGGTTAAGGCTCCGCGGGGGGCTTTCCTCGGCGGCGATGAGGTGGCGGCCGGCAGAGGCTCAGGGGAGCCGTGGCGCGCTCGGAGTGGGACAGCGAGGGGAAGCTACAGCGGTGACCAAGGTTAAGGTGACGCGTGGGGAGGAGGAGAGCAGGAGGTGGACTGCGGCATCGACGGCAGAGCGGTGGCCAGGGGGGAAGTTCTGCGCCGGTGGCAGACACAGGAAGCAGAGCAGCAGAGGGTGTTCAGAGGTAGAAGAAGAGGGGGAAGTCCAAGGACTAGTTTGGAAAACTTAAAAAGTCCAGGGGTCTCTCAGTAAACTAAAAATTCTCACTGATATAAAGATCAAATGAGGAAAAGCCCAAAACGAAAGTTGTAGAGTTTTTCAAGCTCTACAATCTTACTTTAGGACTCAAGTTCAAAAACCTAAAGTTCGCAACATTACATGTTAAATTTTGAACAAGGTAGAATTTGAATTACCCTTGTCCTTACCAAAAGGGGTTTTGATCAAATTTTTGACATATTTGCAAATATTCATAAAATGTCATGATGACTAGTATTTTACAAATAGGCCCTCAAGTAAACATGAAAGTTACTTTTATCCCACAACTATTTTGCATAAAAGACCCTATGGCTTATGTTTATTCACATATAGGCCCCTACTCTTACCTAAAGGCTTATTTACCTTGGAACTTAATCCACCATTTTACATTCCCTTGCTTATGATAATATAACTTTCAACACCTAGCATCATATTTCCCCTTGGTTTTAATGCTATCTTCCACTTCACCCTATTTACATTCAAGGACCCATATTTTATAGAAATTACAATTACACCCCTAACCTTTTGTAATACCCACATACACCATAGTAAGCACCATACTAAACTTAGTGTCCATAATTTCTAGTTACCTGAATGTCACACTAACACATGCGCGTGCGCGCACACACACACTCACACTCATACTCTAACACACACACACACACACACACTAACAAACACACACACTTCATTATTGTTCGTTGTGTTATATATAACTTTTTTATAATTTTATATGGTTAGCACTCAATTGTCATCAAATATATACATATTATTTATTATAGTGATTAAGACATGGCAAAAACTCATGGATTCCATAAAAAGGCTTATTATTGGCAATAATGTTATGGCAAGACTCATTTTTAACATTAATATGGTGAGAAAACTCATTTCCTATCGAAAAGCAATAATTTCAAATATTTCATTTAGCTAATACATATTTGCATGGTAAAAATGAAAAAAAATATAATGTGTATCAAGTTATGTATTTCATGGATCAAAACACATGAATATAAATTAAAAAATTTCTTGTGTATATTAAATCTAAACAAAGCCAAATACTTTGTTTGGCATTTTTTGGACCGATAATTTATTTTTTACATAATTAAAACAGCCACCTATTTATAAAAAAAATGAAAATAGCCAAAGAATTGGCGGGATGTCCTATTTGTCCCGTGTGGTAGATCCACCAGGGACTAAAGGTGGGTCGCCAATTTTCCCACGACCCGCCAGAACCACCTTTAGTCCTGGTTGGAGCCACAACCCGGGAAAAAGGCGTCTTTAGTCCCGAGTGATAGCTTCACCCGGAACTAAGGGAGCGGGCCTTTAGTCCCAGCTGCAGCCACGACCCGGGAGCAAAGGGTGTTTAGTCCCAGGTGGTGGCTTCATGATGTAGCACTAGTCCGATCTTCCGATAGGTATGATAGATTCGATTGGTGGAGAACTCGACATCGGAGATCCGGGCTTCTAATCAGATACAATTTGAATTGCTGCAACCATTACACCACTGCTCTGTTGGTTATCAACCAAGCACAACTTGATTAACCTCGCAAAAAAGGATTTTCCCTGCAAGCCAATCAAAGAACACAAGGAAGAAAGGATAAACACGCAATCTGAAATTGCAGATGTGTATGAAGCAAAGATGAATATGGGGTTCAAGCTCTGAAACCAAAAGGACTAATCGCCACAGTGGTGTAGAACAAGAACGGGGCCCTGATTCACAGCAAAAGGACTCGATATCACAGTTATGATGAAAGATGTCTATTTCTCGATGGAAAACTAGAACTAAACAAAACCCAAACCATAATATGGTGGTGGCTACTGAATATATCAGGGTTAGGTCATCGATGACCGCCCTGGATGCGCCCGTATGGGCTTCAACACAATACACGGGCAAACAGCCCAAAAGATGGTGGCGCAGCACCCTGACAGATTCTGGATGTCCACTGGTTTTGATGATTCCTGTTGACTCAAATGGAATTTCGATGTGGGACCAGTGCCATTGGAGGCTCTATAAAATTACCTTTCCATCCATATAAAAAACATCCGAGGTGGGCTCGAACTTGAATTGCTTTGGGCCTCCACCTTGGCGACTCGAACTGAATTAGCCTCGAGCCTCCTTCTTTACTTGGACACCCTTGTTGGACTCCTTTTCCACACCATGCACCAATCATGGACATATGTATGGGTGTCATGCCCTCATCATCCTCCCTTTCTTGACAAAAAGCAGTCCTCGGCCGATTATGCTCTAAACTGATCCTGCACAACACAAAGGAAAACAGGGTTGCAAAAATAAAGGAAAGTGAAATAATTCTGAGAAGGGATGTGACCATGTTTCCAATTTTCTAGTGTGTCATCTTGTACAAAAACTTCAGCAAGCATGTAGGCTTCTTGATCAGAATGTACATGATGTGTGTCAACACTATCCTGTAAAAGATTAGTACTAACAAGAGGCAGCATAGGAGTATATGGCATATGAATATTAGCAGTACTGGATCCATTTAGTTGATTACAATCTTGCACAACAAAATAAGAATCCATATTGTTATTAATGTAAACGCATTGTATCATGTATTGTTTGTTGTTGTTATATTTTCCAAAAACATGATATGTGTGTCTAGAAAACCATGGCAAAACAATATGTCCAAAATGTCTCTCCTCCAAACAACTTAGATTACACAATATATCAAATTCAATGTAACCCAAAATATTTAAAGAAGATAATAACTGCAGCTCATCTTTATTGCTAGCAATATGAATAACATGTCTACTTTCAGCACAAGTGTTGGTTTCCAAAACACATATAGCATGATTATTCATTGGTACAACATAAGCATTAATTGTCACAAAATTTATCTTTATCACAAGGAATACGAAGCGAGTCATGTTGTGACAAACATGAATCAAGAGAAGGTTCCACTAACAATTGCCATATGCTATGACTTGTGAAAAAATTTAGATAATTTTCACCTTTCGTGAGTGTAGCACCATGGGCATTACCTGATCTCATTTTCAGCAGGAGTGATAGGTGCATTATGAAGTGATGGTTATGAATTTGCTCATGAGGTTGTGAGCTCCTCATTTTCTTTCGCATCATCCTTGTCCTCTGGCTTTTGTTCATAATCCTGCAAAAGGTTAGGCATAGCAAGAGATACAACAATAGACTGATCCTCTAACTGATGCATCTCATCATATGAGCTAATTATATGAGATGGATTAGCAAAATTTTCTCTCATAAGAAATTTGTCATCATCCCAAGTTTGAGGTTTATCTGATGGACTTAACATCTCCCACCAAGTTGAAGCAGAATTTCGCAATACACTAGTTGCATTCTGAACCTTTCTCCTTGCACACATAGAACGATTAGCAAATATTTTATCTCTTGCTATTTCCCACTCAATGCACCCATCAACACCTACGCCATCATAAGTTGGTGGATATGAACAACCTATCATTGTTAGAAGATAGCAAAAGACATGTAACACCCTTATTTTCAAACTAGGAGTTTAAACAAACTTGGTTAGGCTTTATTTAGAATTCATTAGGTTTAATTCAAATTCTTTTGAATTTAGAGCATTTATCATGAATTAATATCAATTTAATAAAATATAAAAATAAATATAAGGAATCATAGGTTTTGTGCATTTCATGCCCTTTGTATTGTTTTATTGGTTGTTTTCCATTTGAATTTAAAATTCAAATTCAAATTAAATGCATTTGAATAGCATTTATTTTAGGCCGGTCCATTTTCCTTTTTCCTTTCCCCTTTTCTTTTCTCCCTTTGCGGCCCAGCCCACGGCCTCCCTCTCCCCTTCTCTCCCTCCCCTCCCGCACGCGGCCCATCCGCTTCCCCAGCCCACTCTCCGCGCGCCGGCCTCCCTCTCCCCGCTTTCCCTTTCCTCTAACTGGCGGGCGGGACCCACTTGCCAAGGTCATCCCCGACCTCGAGCCACACTCAGGCTCGAGGCCGAGTCCGCCCCGGTCACGCCCTGCCGCGCCCCACCTTGGGCCCGCACGCCCAGAAGCCGTAGCCGCCTCTATTTAAGGCCCCACCCTGTGCCCTAGCTTCCCTCAACCCGCAGCCGCCGCCTCCGCCCACGAAACCCTAGCGCAGCCGCTCTCCGCTGCCGCGCTTCGGGAGCTCGCCGCGCCGCCGCTCCGTTGCTCCCCACCAATCAGCAAGTACTCCAGAAGCTCCACGTCGTGGTGAGGACACTCGACCGCTGCTCCTTTACCTCTCTCTTGCTTCCCCCATGCCCGCACGACCACATCGAGGATCCTGGGCCGCCTCTCACCGCCGGCCGCCGTCTACGGCCGCCGTCGCTCCGCCCAAACGCCCTAATTGGGTTCCCTTCGTGCGTGCTACCTCCCAGTCCAAGCCCGAGCCTTAGCCATGACCGGGAACGCATGAACGCATTTCTCCGGCGAGATGCCGTCACCCGCTGCCGCGCTAACCTCGCCACCGGCGCTCCGCGTCGCCTCCCACGCCGCCAGCCGCTTCCCCACCTTCGGATCTAGATCCGATGGTCCAGCTCAGTTCCAACCTGAGTCAAACAGATCTATTACCGATTAACCCATGGTCTTTTTGTGATTTAGCCCTTAAGTTTTCTGGAAATCAACCCGCAGTCCATGTTAGTTCAAAAGTATTCATGAATAGATCCTTTTTCTTCTGATTAGGCCCCTGACTATTCAAATATAGAACCCACAGCACTAGATCTTTCTATTTTATAATCTAACCCCTAGGTCTAAGGTTTAATTATGATCTAGCCCTCGGTTTCTTCTATCAGAGCCCTTTTAGTTTCAAATCTCCTACGAATAGGCCCCTAGGATCATGTTTTAGCCCTAATTTCTCCGTTTTAACTCCGTTTTCATCGATTCTTGCGCTCACGCGATCCTTACAACATATGCAGTAGCCTTATTACATTAATTTGATCTATTTATATTGATTGATGTACTGTTTCTTATTTATTATATTTGTTGTTTGTATGTATTTGTGTGCTACGATAGACGATACGCGGTTCGAGGGTCCGCAAGAGCCGAACTTTGAAGACGTTCCCGAGCAGCAGCAGTTCGTTAACGAAGGCAAGTGGTCCTTGATCATACTTCAGTCCTAGTAACATTATAATATACACTTTTACTTTATATGCATGCATGTGTCTAGAATATGATGGATCCCAAGTTAAGGATATGCCTAGTTTCAATAGAACTTCCTTGATTAAACCTGGGTTATTATATTTATGTTGTAGCTATGCTAGTTGCTTGTACTTAGATTTTGGTTGGGTACTTGAAAATCGTGCTACACTAGTTTACTCATGTTCTGGAATATTTTATTGGTGATAAATAAGATTATTGAATTAATTGGACATGGAGAACCACCCAGAAAAACTGTGCAACCACAATACTACATGGCTCTAGTCTTGGCTAATTAATTAGAAACTTTAGCTTATGATGATCTTACCGAAAGGGCAAGAGGGGTTGCATCGTCGGGGTATAGCTCGGTCCTCTTGAGAGTGTGATATGGGCCTGAGTAAGGCGTCTACCTCATTAGGGAGAGTTATGACCGCTTTGACTTGAAACCTTAGCAGATTGTCATAAGTTAGGAAATCTTTGTAAATGCCTCGTAGTGAATCCCTGCAACTCACCTTGGAAGTGTTTAAGGGTCTTGCAAACCCGGGCATCATGGGAAACACGAATTGTGGGTAAAGTGTACAATCTTTGCAAAGTGAAAACTGATATATCAGCCGTGCTCATGGTTAAGAGCGGCTTGGACACTCACATGATAATTAAACTTAAAGATGATCTAAATCAATGTTCCTTATTTATTTATTTACTTATTTATGTTGTGGATTATTTACCTCTAATATATTGTTTAAGGGTTGGTATATATTTACGCTTAGCTAATGCTTGCTTAATTAAAACTTGACCAACTAAAAATGCTTGTTGCAGTCAAACCATGTCAGCTTTTTCCTTGATCATAGCCTTGCATGTCATATAATTTACTCCATTTGCTGAGTACCAACCATAAGTGTACTCATACTTGTTTTATTAAAAACAATATTGCTCAAAACAAGATAATTGTCCGGTGTTTCCCGATGATTTCGAAGAATATTAGGCGTATGTCTCCCAGTCATCTGCCTGTGAAGTTGAAGTCCGCTGCTATTTATCGATGTTTATTTATTCATTTAAGATTAAGACTGTCGGTCATGTAATAAAGTACCATTATACTCTATTTCGTTAATGCATTGTTTCGGATATTCACTTGTGACGTCTATTATATGTGCGGAACTTGATCCTGGCGCACATATGGGATGCATTCGGTTATCTTTTCTAAACCGGGTGTGACAAGACAACACAAAAAATATTATCCCTATCAACTAGCAACTACTGGGATTGGGAGGTGGATAAGTGGACTGCAATATCTCAAGCGGCTTACCTCCTTCTTGCAAGAGTTCTTACCAAAGCCAACATGGTAGCACAATCCATTGTAAGCTTGAGTGTAACAGTTGCAAGGTGAACCTGTACTGATGAGAAGTATATCTGTAGCTTTGGGTACGCACAATATGGTAGTAAGGAATAAAAAAATTTCAATTCAGAATTGCAAAACTGAAAAGGATACAAGCAAGCAACGATACAACTAAGATGCAAGCGCTTCTAAATCTTTTTTCTTTGCCTTTTCTTTCTTTCCCTTTTTTTTGGTGCGACTTCTTCTTTTCGTTTTACATAACACCTCTTTGCCTTTTTCTTTATATTTTTTCAGAACTGCTGCAATACACAAAATATATATTTCTATGAGTAAACCAAGTAAACCAAATATATATACAATTCAGACTTTCCTTCTTTCCAATAAATGCAGCAATCAAATCTAGTGGTGGAAAAAGAATTCTTTTATCTCTCACTTTATATCCTATGTTGTGTGCAACAAACACATGCACTAGCAAACGAAAAACAAGAGTTGACACTAAAGACCATGAACAAGACCAAGACACGACGAACACAACGACACAGCCGGGGGGGGGGACTAAAATTTAGAAAAGCAAAATGAATTGAAAAATTGTGGGGCACAAAGGGCTTATAGGACAGAGGAATTATTTTTTTGTAGGGAATTTTGTGGACTGTTGGTAATATAAGTAAGATGAATCTAAAGGGCACACAATAATATACCTCACGATTAACCTAAATCTTGATACCACTTGATGTAGCACTGGCTCGATCTTCCGATAGGTATGATAGATTCGATTGGTGCAGAACGCGATGTTGGCCATCTGGGCTTCTAATCAGACATGATTCAAACCACTGCAACCATTACACTGCTGACCTGTTGGTTGTTAACCAAACACAACTCGATTGACCTCATCAAGAAGGCTTTTCCCTGCAAGCGAATCAAAGAACACAAGCAAGAAAGGATAAACATGCAATCTGAAATTGCAGATGTGTATGAAGCAAAGACGAATATGGGGTTCAAGCTCTGAACACAAAAGAACTAATCGCCACAATGGTGTAGAACAAGAATGGGAGCTCTGATTCACAGCAAAAGGACTCGATGTCGCAGTTACAATGAAAGATGTCTATTTCTCAGTAGAAAATTAGAGCTAAATAAAACCCGAACCTTAATATGGCGGTGGCTACTAAATATATGAAGGTTAGGTTGTGAAAGACACCCCGGATGCGCCCCTATGGGCTCCAACACAATACATGGGCCAATGGCCCAAAAGACGGTGTCGCGGCACCCTGATAGATTTTGGACATCCACTTATTTTGATGATTCCTGTTGACTTAGATGGAATTTCGATGTGGGACCGGTGCCATTGGAAGCTCTATAAAATTATCTTTTGATCCATATAAAGAACGTCCAAAAAGAACTCCATATGCGACCTGGGCATCATTTTTGTGCGTGCTGCTCCTGGACTCTGAGGTGGGCTCGAACTTGAATTGCTTTGGGCCTCCACCTTTGCAACTCGAACTGAATTAGCCTCGAGCCTCCTTCTTTACCTTGGACACCCTTGTTGGACTCCTTTTCCATGCCATATGCCAATCATGGTCATATGCATGCGTGTCATGTCCTCATTACTGCACCTAGGACTAAAGGTCCCCCACCTATATATCTAAGCCAGCCTCCCCTCTCCTATTCTCCTCCAACACTTACACAGTTTTTGATTTCCGACACCGCCGCCTCTTCACCGTCATCGTCCTGCAGCGTGCTGAGCCACCCTCCTCATGTGCCACTATGCTCAACCTCCTCGATCCGCGCCCCCATCCCAGCCCGCCTCTCCTTCCACACTGCATGCGCCTCTACCTCGCGCCGTGTCGCCGGCCCCAACCTCCTCGATCCGCGCCGCCATCCCGGCCCGCCCCTGTACCTGCCGCGCCCCTGTGCCGCGTGCAAGTTCCATTGATTTATTATGAATAAATCAAGATGTGACCACAATGGGATATCAAGACACTGGCTAGATTGATGTTATGGTAGTGAAATTTTCATTGGAGTTATGAAAATAAATTATAATGGTAACTTCTACTATCATTTTGAAACATTACATGAATATGCATAACTTCACTAAATGTTTAATTGTGATTCTTTTGAATCAAAGACAATATGACTTGTATTGCTTAGAAGATATAAGGTTATACAAAAGCGGTTTACAAAGCATATTGTTAAATGTCACACCCGGTTTTAAGGACAAAACTGAATGCATAACTATATATATATGCCAGGATCAAGTTCCATAGATATAGTGACTGCATCAGTGAATAATCAGCAATGATATCATGAAAAGAGAACTCAAATACTATAAAAGATTATCAAAGTTATACAACTTATCTTAGAAAAGAAGACTCCAAACTTCACAAGCAATCGACCGGGGATTGCGTAGGCCTAGAACTCAGCATCATCTTCAACAGACTTCACATCAACTTTCTGTTCTGAGTAGCAATTATAACAAGCGTGAGTACACTTATGGTTGGTACTCAGCAAGTGTTGGGAATTATATGATATGAAGGCCAAAAGCAAGGAACGGCTGACTGGCTTACTGCGAAAGCAATTTTAGTTGGTCAAATTTTATTAGTACCTGATTACTAGGTATAAGTATATATACCAACCCACATTAAAATAAACATAAGAGATATAGTAGAAGCATAACGATAACCATAAACAAGGTCCACGATTTATTTCATCTTCAAGTTCATTAATCATGTGAGGGTCCAAGCCGTTCTTAATCATGAGCACGGGTGATATATCAGTTTTTACTCTGCAGAGCTTGTACACTTTACCCACAATTCGTGTCTCCTGATTTGCCCGAGGTAGCTAGCCTCTTAAATACTTCCAAGGTGAGTGGCAAGGGATTCACTACGAGACCTTTACAAAGATTCCCTAACTTATGACAATCCGCTAAGGTTTCAGATCGCAGTGGTCATAACCCTCCCTAATGAGGAAGACGCCTTAACCAGGATCATATCTAAGACTCAACAGGACAGGGCTATACCCCATTAACGCACTCCCCTCTTGCACTTTCGGTAAAACTGTCACAAGCTAGAGTTTCTAATTAATTAGCAAAGACCAAAGCCATATAGTATTGTGGTTGCACTATTTTTCTGGGTGGTTCTCCATGTTTCGATTAAACATATGATCTTGTATTAACAACGCATAGAGCATGAATATGGATAAAACAGGTGTAGCATCATCATTGTTGTCATCATGGTTATAAATTATTTCGAAACCAGAACCACTTGTAGCAACTAAGCAGAAGCTACCCAACATAAAGGTAAAACCTAGGTTAGCAAGGAATAATCATAAAGACTAGGCATATCCTTGATTAGGATCCAACAAAATTAAGACACATGCATGCATAAGGAAAAAATTATATTATTTGTGATTATTAGGACAAAAGCATGATTAAGGAAAACTTGCCTTTGTTCCAAGGAATAGTTGCTCAGGGTCTTCAACTCTTGTTCTTGAAACTCTTAATCTTCAAAACTCTTCGATCGCGCTCTTTCTAACATCACACAAGCATCGGGCCCAAGCATACAACCAAAAAAACAAGAACAACTAAGAATAGATACACCAAACAAAAAGAAAGCTTAAAAAGATCAAGCTAAAGGATAGGGCTCGTTGCTACAGTCACGAGAATGCAAGAAACACGGAAAATGGAGCTACGGTTGAAAAGAAACAACTATCGGAAGATTTATATTATAAAAGAGAATAAAGAAACTATAAGCTTCATTTATTTTAATTTAGAAAATAAATGTAAAGGATATTTGAAAGAAAAAATCCTTGATTATAACTAACTCATATTATATTTGCATTTGTAACGACGGAGTAGAACTTAGTCAATTTTTATTTATAATTCTCTATGTGTAAACTATACTAATCAATCAATTACCTAGAAAAGAACTTGTGAGAACATCTAAGCGGATCACTTTATGATTTGTGTTGAACTAAAAAATTAATATCAAAAGCATATTTAAGTTTGTGTTAATCAAGTTAACAATAATTATGAAAACCGGAGTATAGATCTAATTGGATTTTAATTGGAAAAAAAATAGATGAGAGGATATTAATCAAATTAAATTGATATTTAATTTTAAAAATAGGAACTATGGTACAACAACACTACTAAACAATAGCTTAGGATTTTAGAAGACTAACACAAAAAGAACGGATCAAAACGGATCTAAAAAGCGAAAACTACACATGAAACAAGGTTGCAAGGATCTAGATGCGATTAACTATAGACACGAAGGACTAGCTGCTGATTTTTACAACACTCAGAAAACTGAGATCGAAAATGCAGCAAACGTTAGAATTAGATCTGAAAAAGATCATGGTGGGGCTGGACTAAAAAGATCTAATCTACTAGGGGGTTTTCTGCAGATTTTGCAAGACACAAGAAAACAGTAGAAAATTGCATGTTTCTTCAGGGACTAATCTGCAAAACCTTGGGCTCCTCCATGGCTGCCGTACAGGAGCTTGCTGCTGGACAAAATTGCAGCAATTTAGGGCACGAGAGAGAGCAGGGAGCGGGGGAATAGAGAGAGGACGATGAGGGGTTCCGTTTTACCTCTTACCCGTCGCAGGGATGCATGGAGGCGATCGGATTCGAAGCCAGAAGGAGTGGGTGCAGTTCTCTACAGAACCACCGAGGAGGGGAACGTGTAGGCCCTGGGCACTTAGCCTCCTGGTGGCGATGCTAGGTAGGGGCGGCGTGAGGGCAAGGGGGTGCGAGCACGCCTGGTTGGGCGCTTGCCCCTCTTGCACGCGCGGCAGGGAGGCGCAGGTAGCCACGGGAAGGTCGTGGGAAGCAGCAAGGGCGATGGAGAAGGGCGAGCAGGGCTGGTGGTGGAGCTAGGCTTCATGGGGCAGAGTGTGAGGCAAAGCTGCAGGGGGTGCAGGGAGGTAGGGCAAGGGCGACGTGCAGCTGTAGTGTCGAGGGGAGGGCTTGGCCTCGTGATTTATAGGGCGCGGCGCTATGGTTGGGCGTGGCGAGCACGCCAAGAAAGGCGACGGCACCACCAGCACCGTAGCATGCACAACGCTAGTGTCACACCCTAAAATATTTAATTTAGGATGTGAGTATCTTTCAGAATGTGTTCATCTATCAATAGTAATTTCCGAGATAAAGATTTTTCTGGCAATTATTCTCATTATCCTAGAGCTAGATCCATTTTTATTTGGAAGGCTCTAAAATTCTTTTTCATGAGTCCCAAATATTTTATTTGGAATCCTCGTGACCCAAATTACCTCCCTGAGTTTTCCTCAAAATTTTTTTTGGGATTCTTCCTGATATATTTTTTGTGGGTTAAAATATTTATATGGACTTTTCTAGATTTATTTTAAGCTTAAAAATATATTCTAGGAAAATATTTCTGTTTTGATATCAAATCCTCATCGTAGTTGGACCGATCCGTTATATCACCATTCTCCCTTTTTACTCTATCATATCTAACACCCCATAATTTCCATTCGAGTTTTTCATTCTCTAATATTTCTTCTCGATCAAACCTTACTCGAAACGGAACCGTAGCTTGATTTCAGCGTTCTTTTTCGAATGTGCTCTACTGTCGTAACTACCAACGACTCGGCCTGATCCCTTCCTTCTCTTTTCGCGCTCTCGAATAATTCGTTCACGTTCAACCGGCTCTGTCAGCTTGTTTTCGTGTTCGGCTCTCACCCGAACCTGTTTCGGCCAATAACCAAAACCCTTGGCCTCATGCCCACCTGCATGTCACACGCCCTCAGCCTCGCCCCCTGCGCAGCCACCATCCCTGCTGCCCACGCATTTCCCTTCTCCACTCGCCTCTTGCTCAGCCGCCACCCGAAGTCGCGCTAGCAGCGCCGCCGCTGCCTGCGAGGCTGTGCGCCCACGATAGAAGTCTTGAGTGCCGAGACCGCGCGACCCTCCTGCTTGCAAGGCCGAGCGCCTGAACCCTTGCTGATGAGGACATCTCTCCTTTGCATACAATTCAAGGACCGATCATTAGAGCACGTGCGCGACAGTTGGATCTCCAGGTACGTTCTAACCTTGTCAATTGTTTTTCAGAACTTACGCTTGGTTCCATGCATGTGTTATTGATTAGGAACAATGGAGAGGACCAGAAAGGACTTGGAGAAGGCCAAGGACTCAAGGAGGAGGAGCTAGGACGTCCACACCAAGGAGGAGTCCACGTCCAACTCGACTTCGACTCCACTTCGGATTCCAGAATCTTACTTCACCAAAACTGACGCCCTGGCCACATACAGAGTCGAATTTGGACGTTCTATATATGGTTGGAACCAGAATTTTATAGAGCTTCCAATGGCACCATTCACTCCTTAAAATTCCTTCTGAGTCGACAGGAATCATCGACACAAGTGGGCATCCAGGGTGCTGTGTCACCGTCTTTTGGGCTGTTGGCCCGTGTACCGTGTTGAAGCCTGTTAGGGTTGCGTCCAGGGGACTTGCATGCCCCTAACTCCCTTTTATTCAGTAGCCATCTCCACCTTAGGGTTTGGGGTTTTTCTTAGATTCAATCTATCATCGAATAGTGTCGCCGTTCATCGTTTTGTGAGACTTCACCTCGTAATCAAGTCTGTTTGATTGCATCTCCTGTTCTTGCTTGTGTTCTTGATTGTGCTTGCAGGGATAAGCCTTCGTGGCAAGGTCATTCGTGTGACACGGGTGATAACCAATGGAGCAGTGGAGTAGTGATTGCGGAGTTCTGTTCGTTCGGAGCCTTGGATCATCAATGTCGAGTTCTCCACCAATCAAGTTTACCGTGCCTCTCGGAAGATCGGGACTCAACCTCCTATCAAGTGGTATCAGTTATCAGGTTGCCCATGAGGTATTATCGTGTGCCCTTTAGATTTGTTTTGTTTTCATCCTATAGTCCACAAAAATCCAAAAAAATTGTTACTCGTTCCGACATACAACCCTCGCTCGGCCTTTTGCATAATTTAGTTTCGGAGTCCGTAGTTCTGAGTTCGTGTCCTAGGTTGAGTTTGGTTGCTGGTTTAGATTTGTTTTAGTTCAGTTTTTTATTCCATCCGCTGCCATCCACACAAAAAAAATCAATCTACAAAAACTTTTCCATCCACCACCGATCCATCTATTCGTATCCAAATCAGTTTCCACCGCCACAAACCCTAATTCGGAGAGTCCTCCTTAAATCGGGCATAACTTTTCGCTCGGAACTCCGATTAAGGTGAATTTTTTTCCCGGAAAGCTCTTGAAAAAGTTGCACATACAATTCCCCCACTATGCTGGGTTCGGAGTTCTCAAAAAAATTAAAAAAAATCAGGAAGGCACTTGATTCGGGCTACGAAGTTCCAGCACCAGTTTTTCCAAACGCTCCTGAAATTGTACCCATCATATCTTTCATCGGTTTGAGCTGATATTTGATGCTGTTCACTCTCTTGTGCCCCTGGTTGAGCAAAAATATCAAAAAAACAAAAGCAAAAAAACAAAAATTTGATTCCTACTAGTGCTAAAATACAAAACAGGGGGAATTTGCTGTTTTCTATGTGCATTGTTGGATACCTGCTGGTACTGTCTTTGTGGCTCATCATTTTTGATCCTTGTTCCTTGCTTGCTGCCACAACTGTTCTAATACATTTTTAGGCTAGCAACTAGGTCAGGTTCTTTGGACACTTATTCAGCATTGCTATCTGTTACTAACTTGTGTGCCACATATATATACTGCACTTGAGCCTTCCCAAGCTCCACCTTCTCCCGAGCAAAACAGGTACCCTGTGTAATCACACCCACTCTCTTCGTGTTGTCATACCGGTCACCGTTTGCCACCTGCAGTGCTGGTAGGACACTAGTAAGAGCGGGGTAAGACGCATCTTACTACTTGTTTTTCCACTTCCACTTCAGAGTGTATAGTCGTAGGGTTCACAACCTTTTGCCTTCCGTTCTGTTTTGTTCTAACTATGACAGAAAAGGCACCGATGGACGAGACCTCTGCTTCTACGCTTCCGGATGATACTGAGTGCGTGTCACATATGGAACTAAAAGACATGATGCGGGCGATGACTGATGCTTTCAACAAGTACCAAACCACTACAACAGCCACCTTTCAGAGGATTCATACAAGTGTTGATGGTCTTGCCGCACGGCTGGACACGGTGGAGGCTCATTTTCCACACCATGATCCACCCCCCATCGTCCCTGCTCCGGCGGCCTTGCCCACAACGACACAAAGGACGAGTTCGACGATGACGAGATTGATGCACAGCAGCACCGTCACCTTCTGCATAATCGTCAAGGTATGGGAGGTAATGGTAGACGTCGTCCTCATGCTCCTGAGCAAGATAATGATCCTTATGCGAAGATTAAGTTTTCTATTCCACCATTTTATGGATCTTATGATGCTGAGACTTACTTGGATTGGGAGACGATGGTAGAATAGAAATTTAGTTCCCATCTAGTTCCTGAGTGTCATAGAGTTAGACAAGCCACTAGTCAGTTTAAAGATTTCGCTATCATTTGGTGGAATGAACTTGTCACTGCACGTAATGCCCCACAGACATGGACGGCGTTAAAAGAAGAGATGCGCGCTAGGTTTGTTCCTCCATCATATAGATGTGATCTTCGTAAGAAATTACAATGCTTTGATCAGGGTAACATGTCTGTCCAAGAGTACTACCAAGAGTTGCAGAAGGGTATGCTTCGTTGTGGGGTAGTTGAGGATCAGGAAGACCAGATTGTTAGGTTTTATGGGGGCTTGCGGCGTGAGATCCAGGACATAGTTGATTATAAGGAATATCATTCTATACAACATTTGTTTCAACTTGCTATGTTGGCAGAAAAAGAACTACAAGGTCACCAACAGCGGCGGAACAATACCTTCACGCCACAGCAGTTTCCGGCGCCAGCCAAAGCGGCGCCCTCTGCGGCCACACCTCCCTCCACCGGTGTTGTACGCGGCACCGCACCTCCAACTTCAAAGGGACAAGATAGCAACAAGTCCCAGACGCCTCCTGGTGTTGCAACAAAGGCTCACATTTCCACTGGTTGCACATCCGACATCAAATGCCACCGCTGCCAGGGATTTGGCCATATGTAGCACGATTGCCCTAACAAACGGACCATCATTGCTACTGCCGACGGTGGGTATGCTAGTGCTTCTGATATTGAAGATGAACATATTATTGCAGCTAACATTTCAGGTTCCGATGACGGTGCTGAGGAGGTTCTTGGTACATCTGCGACCAACAACTACAGGACCTTAATTGTGCACCGAGCTTTGAGTGCCACGGTGGGAGAGAACGACCAACGCCAACGTCACAACCTTTTCAACATGTTTCTTGTCGTCAAGGACTGCCGTGTGCATACAATCATTGATGGAGGTAGCTGCAACAATTTGGTGAATGTTGAGGTGGTCAAGAAGCTTGGCTTGACCACGCGGGAGCATCCACATCCTTATCACATTCAATGGTTCAACAACAACGATAAGGTAAAGGTAACAAAAACAGCAAGGATACATTTTTCAATTGGGTCTTACCATGACTTTGCTGATTTTGATGTGGTGCCTATGGATGCTTGCTCTCTTTTGTTGGGACGTCCTTGGGAGTTTGATACTGATGCTATTCACTATGGTAGATCTAATAAGTATACTCTCATGCATAAGGGCAAGAAAATTGTGTTGCTGCCAATGACTACCACTGAAATTGTACAATTTGAGACTGAGAAAAAGAATAATGCTAAACAAAAGGGTGTTTTCAATTTAGAAAATCAGCAGCCTATTAAGTTAAACAATCGTATTTTGTTGGCAACTAAATCCGATCTTGATGAGTTATCTGCCTCTACTGGACCTTACTATGCTTTAGTGTGCAAACATGCTTTATATTCCATTGAGGTCGTGTCCATTGCTTTGCCACCTGCTGTTGCTAACCTTTTGTAGGAGTATATGGATGTCTTTCCGTCAGAGCTAGCCCCCGGATTACAACCTGTGCGAGGCATTGAGCACAAGATTGATTTGATTCCAGGGGCGAGCTTGCCAAACCGTACCGCCTACAGGACCAACCCCGACAAGACTAAGGAAATTCAGTGGCAAGTCCAGGCCCTTCTGGACCGCGGGTACATTCGTGAGAGCCTTAGTCCTTGTTATGTTCCTGTTCTTTTGATTCCTAAGAAAGATGGCACTTGGCGCATGTGTGTTGATTATCGAGCCATCAATAACATTACCATTCGATATCGCTATCCTATTCCTCGTTTGGATGACATGCTTGATGAGCTGAGTGGTTCTGTTGTTTTCTCCAAGATTGATTTATGTAGTGGATATCATCAGATTCGTATGGCTTTAGGAGATGAATGGAAAACTGCCTTTAAAACCAAGTTCGGTCTTTATGAATGGTTAGTCATGCCTTTTGGTTTAACTAATGCGCCTAGCACTTTCATGAGATTGATGAATGAGGTTTTACGAGCTTTCATTGGCAAATTTGTGATGGTTTATTTTGATGATATCCTTGTTTACAGCAAGTCATATGAGGCACATCTTGAACATTTGCGTGCTGTTTTTAATGTCTTGCGCGATGCATGTTTATTTGGTAACCTTGAGAAGTGCACCTTTTGCACCGATCATGTGTCTTTTCTTGGTTATGTTGTTACATTGCAGGGCATTGAGGTGGATGAGGCAAATATTGTTGCCATCACAAGCTAGCCACTTCCGACTACGGTCACGCAGGTTCGAAGTTTTCTTGGTCTTGCAGGTTTTTACCGGTGTTTCGTGCGGGATTTCAGCACCATTGCAGCACCTCTCCACGGGTTGACAAAGCACGGAGTGCCATTTCAATGGGGACCAGCACAACAAGCTTTTGAGGCTCTCAAATCGAAGCTCACACAAGCACCATTGCTGCAACTTCCTGATTTTGAGAAGACCTTCGAGCTTGAGTGTGATGCAAGCGGGATTGGCATTGGAGGAGTGCTCATACAAGGAGGTAAACCTATTGCTTTCTTTAGTGAAAAATTGCATGGTCCTTCGCTGAATTATTCTACATATGACAAAGAACTTTATACTTTAGTGCGAGTTTTACAAACTTGGCAACATTATCTATGGTCTAAAGAATTTGTCATACATTCGGATCATGAATCTTTGAAGTACCTTAAAGGGCAAGCTAATTTGAACAAACGTCATGCTAAATGAATTGAGTTCATAGAGTCATTTCCTTACATCATTAAACATAAGAAAGGGAAAGACAATGTGATTGCTGATGCTTTATCTAGACGTTATACCATGCTGTCCCAACTTTCTCACAAAATCTTTGGCTTAGAGACCATAAAGGGATTATATGCTACTGATTTGGACTTCAAAGATGCTTTTGCAAATTGTAGAGAGGGAAGAACGTGGCAAAAATTTCTGCTGCGTGAAGGCCTTCTCTACCGTGCTAACAAGTTGTGTGTTCCAGCTAGCTCCATTCGTCTTTTGCTATTGCAGGAGGCGCATGGCGGTGGTTTGAGGGGACATTTTGGTGTTAAAAAGACAGAGGACATGCTGGCCGCTCACTTCTTTTGGCCATGGATGTGGCGTGATGTGGAGCGCTACGTCTCGCGTTGCTCCACATGCAACAAAGCTAAGTCTCGACTTAATCCACATGGTCTTTATATTTCTCTGCCTGTTCCTCGTGCACCTTGGGAGGATATTTCTATGGACTTTGTTTTAGGATTGCCTAGAACAAAGAGGGGGAGGGATAGTGTCTTTGTGGTTGTTGATCGTTTCTCAAAAATGGCACATTTTATACCCTGTCACAAGACTGACAATGCTTCACATGTTGCTGATTTGTTCTTTAATGAGGTTGTGCGTTTGCATAGTGTACCAAATACTATTGTTTCTGATAGGGATGCTAAGTTTTTGAGCCATTTTTGGAGAACTTTATGGTATAAATTGGGAACAAAGTTGCTGTTTTCTACTACTTGTCATCCACAAACTGATGGGCAAACTATGTTGCGGACTGTTTTGAAAGATAATTTGCGGTTGTGGGAGGAGTGTTTGCCACATATTGAGTTTGCCTATAACAGATCTATTCACTCCACAACCAAGTTAAGTCCGTTTATGGTAGTACATGGTTTCAATCCTCATGCTCCAATTGATTTGCTACCGTTACCACCTTCTGAAATTGTGAACTTAGATGCTACACAACGCTCTGAATTTATTCTTAAGTTGCATGAAACTACTAAGTTGCAAATTGAAAAAATGAATGAAAAGTATTGAATTGCTGCCAGTAAAGGAAGGAAGGAGGTAAATTGGAACCCGGTGATTTGGTGTGGGTTCATTTGCAAAAAGATAGGTTTCTCGATTTGCGAAAGTCCAAGCTCATGCCACGTGCCGCTGGACCTTTTAAGGTTCTTGAGAAGATAAATGACAATGCATATAAACTTATTGCCCCCCGAGTTTCGGGTTAGTCCCATAATTAACATTTCAGATTTGAAGCCTTGGGTGAGGAAGATGAGCTTGAGTTGAGGACGACTCTAATTCAAGAGGGGGAGGATGATGAGGACATCTCTCCTTTGCATACAATGCAAGGACCGATCACTAGAGTACGTGCGCGACAGTTGGATCTCCAGGTACGTTCTAACCTTGTCAATTGTTTTTTAGAACTTACGCTTGGTTCCATGCATGTGTTATTGATTAGGAACAATGGAGAGGACCAGCAAGGACTTGGAGAAGGCCAAGGACTCGAGGAGGAGGAGCTAGGACGTCCACACCAAGGAGGAGTCCACGTCCAACTCGACTTCGATTCCACTTCGGATTCTAGAACCTTACTTCACCAAAACTGACGCCCTGGCCACATACAGAGTCAAATTTGGACGTTCTATATATGGTTGGAACCAGAATTTTATAAAGCTTCCAATGGCGCCAGTCCCACCTTAAAATTCCTTCTGAGTCGACGGGAATCGTCGACACAAGTGGGCATCCAGAATCTGACAGGGTGCTGTGTCACCGTCTTTTGGGCCGTTGGCCCGTGTACCATGTTGAAACCCGTTAGGGTTGCATCTAGGGGACTTGTACACCCCTAACTCCCTTTTATTCAGTAGCCATCTCCACCTTAGGGTTTGGGATTTTGCTTAGATTCAATCTGTCATCGAAAAGTGTCGCCGTTCATCGGTTTGTGAGACTCCACCTCGTAATCAAGTCTGTTTGATTGCATCTCCTGTTCTTGCTTGTGTTCTTGATTGCGCTTGCAGGGATAAGCCTTCATGGCAAGGTCATTCGTGTGACACGGGTGATAACCAATGGAGCAATGGTGTAGTGATTGCGGGGTTCTGTTCGTTCGGAGCCTTGGATCATCAACGTCGAGTTCTCTACCAATCAAGTTTACCGTACCTCTCGGAAGATCGGGACTCAACCTCCTATCACTTGTGCCCTGCGACCTCCTTCTACATCGCCTCAAGTTCCTGCAGCCAGTCGCTCCTTTCCCTAATCCTTCTCTATGACATCACAACCTCACTTGTCATCTTCTTTTTCCCTCTTTCATTTTCTGTTCAGGCCCAACCCATGCACGGGAAGAGCTCGGACTCCCCGCACAACACCCCTACACAGGGCGAGCCAAAACCCTCGGGCCTGTGCCCTACCCTACCACAGCACGATTTCCTGCTCCCACGCCTAGTCGTGGGTGCCGTCCCCCGTGCCCCTGCTGCATCGCGTCTTCTGTAGCCGGCGCCGCCATCGCGTCCTTCTCCACTGCATCACGCCCCTATCCAGCACCGCACATTGCCCTGCCTTCCTCCTCGTGCACAGCCCCTGCTGCCTCCCCTGCGCAGCCAGAGCGCCGCCCCTGCGCCCTGCTCCGGTGCAGCAGCGCTGCCTCTGCACACCGAGCCTGCGTCGTGCAGCCGTGCCCAGCCCCCAGGCGCCCAAGCCCCTACGTGCCCGAGGCCCTGCTTTCTGGGTGCCCAGACCTGCAACGCCGCTGCCCCCTCCCTCCTGCGCCACCAGAGTAGAGCCACCGCCGGCCACTAGGACGTCGCTGCTGTGGCAAAACCAATCTGAATTACACCGGCTCAAGTACGCGAGTCCTCTTTGAGGGCTACCTCGTGCTTCAAACAGTATAATCCCTTGGCCTGTCGGGTAACGTCCCGATAAACCACCGAACGCCGGATCCAACAAGGTACCTCGCACGAAGGCGAGTCCAGAGATATAAAAGCCATTACACTTTACATCACAGGCAGGTATATTACATATGCATACAAAAGTAACATTAGTGTCCAACGAGGGACATTATTACAAAACAGTTTAAGTTTTAAGTCATAGCAGCGGAGTTTGAAAACACGAGCACTGTACTTGACGTTATTACGGATATCATGCTAGCCCTAGCACGATATCACTCAGCGGAATCTGTGTTGGCCGAGGACGGATCCAACTCCACGGACCAACCATCAGGCAGGGGGTAGGGCCATGGTGTAACGAATGCTGGCTCATCAGGGAGATTACCTGAAATAAATCAACAAAAGCAAGGCTGAGTATACTAATACTCAGCAAGACTTACCCGCTCATGGTATACTTAGCCATGTATCTAGACTTATGCAGGCTTTTCAGGTTTTGGGTAGGGTTTTCAGCTGAAAAGCAACAAAGAGTGGATCCTTATTTTCAACATTTAGTTTTCAGATTCTAGTTGAATAACCATTCTAGGTAAGCACCTATATCTACTCACACATGGTAGAATCTTTAATCAAACATTATCTTTGATAGTCACAAAATTGCTCTTGTTACTCTATGTGGCAAAGGGATTAAGCAGTCTCAATCTCCGCGAGAAACGGACGATTCCTGAATCGACTTTCAAAACCTTGCAAGGGTAAACCTAACTCACACGCTTGGAACACCAAAGGGTTGTCCCGAAGCAACCGTTTGCCTTTCATTCCGACTCGTGGATCAGGGCCACCACAAGCGACTGCAGGATCATACGCACTTCCAAAGTGCAGGACGTACGTCTGTAGCGCGACTACAAAACCCGTACTTCTGGTTGCCCAGCAACACGTATTCCTACACGTCGAACAAAGTAACCAAAAGAACCAAATACATGTGGTGGGGGGTATGTCCACTCCTCGGGCCGATTGGTTACTAGGCTTACCGCTTACCATATTTCACGGCATGTGGCTAGTACTTTCAAACGCTTAACCACCGCTACCACACACTGCAGCCTTATCAAGTTCCACAACACAGACGGGGTATCATATCAACCATGATACCTCATTAAACTCCCGTCCATCATCCTTATAGTGATAACAGGAATGTAAACATTACAACTCCTATATCGCGCGAGTGACAGGAAATCACTCGACTTTTACCGGTCCTATTTAGCAGAGAAGCTAAACGGTATGGACTCGGGTACAATACATTGGTTTCCTAAGATCTTATGCAACTAGGGTTTCAAACAATTCTTAAAAACTTAATGCATAGCATTGTATAAATAAATATAAATGGCAATGTAAGAAAATAATGGGTTATGTCCGGGGCTTGCCTTCTTGCGTAGGATTGGGAGCGGTAGGGTCAAAGTTATCCGAACTTTGGTTCGGAGCTTCAGTTAAACCTTCGACGACGTTCCCGGGATCTTCAGCGGATTCTACTCCTTGTTCCAAAACCAGCTCATAGTCACCGTCGGCAAGAGCGGTCGAGTCTATATGAGATGCAGAGTTACAAGTTATGGAATGCATATACTTTTATGTTATTTCACAACAAAGTTGCAATCCAAACAAAAGAATATTACATTTCGACAAATAATCTAACTACCCTGCACTGGGCAGTCATTTATTGGGTATTACTTGTTTTATCTAAACCCATTAAACAACAGGGTTGATTACACTAATCTTCTAACTAGTGGCATAGGGTAACAGGTTGGGGTGTGTTTCTAATAATTATATTAAATAACTTTAGTTATTTGTTATATTAATTATTTATATGAAATTTATGTTACTATTACATTATGGACTAATTAAACTATGTCCAATTTGTTTGACACCAAATCTTTGATTGGAAATCTAATAACAGGTTATACTATTAAAGAAAAGTACCCTAAAATATTTTGATGATTTTTGCGCATTTAAATTTATAAATATTAATTATATAAGGTGAACCATACATTATTTCTAATTAAACTTGTACATTAAGAAGATAGTACTTGAGTACTGGGATAAGTATTTTTCTTAAATTCTACATGTTAAAAGAAAATTAACATAACTGGTTTTACATTTTTATCATTTTTCTATTATTTATTATGCATTTCTTAATCCTACAAGTAACTAAACTTAACATTTAAATTAGAGTATAAAACATTCAGAAACTGAAGTTTATCCCTTAAGCAAAGTTGTAGATCTTTAACTAAGGATTCCAACAAAATTTAGTTTGCATTTTTATGACTTTTCCCCGATTTGATATAGAATTTCAAAGTTGGCAGCTTAAATTACACAAGGGGTCCTTCGGGTACTATTCATCTGAGTCTAAGGGTGTGCAGATAGCCCCCTGAACTTTCAAGTCTTCTAACATGAGGTCCTTAAGCTGAAGGCAGACGCAGAGCAAGGGAAGGACGGCCGTGTTCCGGCGAGACAGATCACCGGCGGCGAGGTTCAAGGGGAGGAGAGGGCTTAGAGGCTTACGGTGGTTCTGTTGCACCACTTGTCGAAGGCTGGGGTGGTCTGCAAGATGGATCTCGACGAAGACCCGAGGTGGCGGCGGAGAGGTCACCGTCGGTGGTGAGGTTCCGGCGGTCAACGTTGGCAGGGGACCTGCGCACGAGAACCAGTACGTCATGGGGAAGGTGTAGGTGCCACCAATTGGAAGCATACGTGTCAGATGGGGAGTAATCGACGAAGACAGTGGCGGCGGCGGCGGGGATGAATACCGGCGAGCTTCGGGAGGGTGATGTGCTGGACTATAGAGCCAACGGATGGGTCGTGGAGCTTCACAAGGATGCTGTGGTGCTGGCTAGGGGGTTGTGGAGGCGCGGGAGTGCCTGGAGTGAGCTGCCCACGGTGAGACTGAAGGCGGCGACGGCGGCGCTCGTCGGAGGCGAAACTCCGGTTGAAATTGGAGGGCAACGGTTGGTCGATGAGCACTAGTGAACTACGGGGAAGCTTGCGCGAAGATGGATTGGGGCGGAGGAGGTCTGGTGATGGCTGCCCACGGAAATGCCGTGCGCGGCCGGAGCAAGGGACGACGGCGGCGGTGGAATGTGGGTTGAGCGCTTGAAATTGGGTACTGGAACTGGAGGAATAGAGCGTAGGCATCAAGGCAAAGCTGTTGCGCGCGAGAGACAAGAAGTTAAGGCCCTGCGATGAGCTCTCCACGGCGACGAGGAGGTGGCGGCCGGCGGAGGCTCGGGGTAGTCGTGGCGCGCGTGCGAGAGGCCACCAGGGGAGCGGAAAGAGGTCGGGGCCGGGAGGGAACGACGCGTGGGAAGGTAAGCCAGCAGGAGGTGGCGCCATCGGTGGCGGCAGGGGCGAAGCATTGCCGGCGGCAGGCGAGCAGAGTAGGGACCCACGTGCGCGAGGAGGAAGAAGAGAGGGGAGAGGTCCGGGGGACTTGTTTGTGATTTCTAAAAAGTTTAGGGACCTCTCAGTAAACTAAGATTTCCCACTGCTACAAAGGTCAAATGAGAAAATGCTCAACATGAAAGTTGTAGAGTTTTTCAAACTCTACAACATTGTTTTAGGGCTTAGGTTCAGAAAATTAAAGTTTACAACTCTTTAAGTTAAGTTTATGACTAAAGGTAGAATTTAAATTACTTTTGTCTTTATTCAAATAATTTGATCAAACTTTGGGTATGTTTACAGATTCTCCTGGGATGTCATGATTACCTATATTTTTACACATTAACCCTTAAGTAAATCTGAATTTTACTTTTATACTTTAATCATTTCACATGTAAACCCTTATATATTTGTGTTAATTACACATAGGTCCTTAGTTTTATACAAAGTCTATTTCTCTTAGGTTCTAACTTAACATTTGTACTTTTAATCTCTATGGTCATTTGAATTTGACATTTAATAGCATTTTTACCCAATTGCACATAAGGACTTATATAATTCATAATTTACAAATATACCCCTAGTTCTCTGTACAACTCATATACACCATAACATGTATACATATATCAAACTATTACCTAGTGTCTATATCTCTAATTACCTGAATGTTACAACCTTCCCCCCTAAAAAGAATCTCGTCCCGAGATTCCGAAGCTGAACAGAATCGGATGATTAGATTTAGGAATTGGCTTGAAGGAAGTCTGGGAAATTTCGTTGAAGATAAGACTCTGTCTCCCAAGTTGCTTCTTCCTCGGTGTGATGATCCCACAAGATTTTATACATCTTAACTGCCCTTTTTCTGGTGAGCCTTTCCTTGGTATCCAAGATTCGAATAGGTTGCTCGATGTAAGATAGATCGGGTTCAATCTCAATGGCACAGGTCTCCACGATTTCTGTAGGTATTTTGACACATCTCTTAAGTTGAGAGACATGGAAGACATCGTGAATAGCAGCCAATTGAGATGGAAGGTCAATTTTATAAGCCACTGGGCCACAAACATTGAGGATTTTGAAGGGTCCGACATATCGGGGTGCTAATTTCCCTTTTATGCTAAAATGTTGGACACCTTTGGTAGGAGACACTCGGAGATAGACAAAATCCCCTACTTGAAATTGTAGAGGTTTCCTCCTCTTATCTGCGTAGCTTTTCTGTCTGGACTGAGCGGTTTTAAGATTAGATTGAATAACCTTAACCTTATCTTCGGCTTCAACGACTAGGTCTGGTCCGAAGATTTTGCGTTCACCAGTCTCAGACCAACTTAAAGGAGTTCGACATCTACGACCGTATAACGCTTCAAAAGGAGCCATTTGAAGACTAGCTTGATAACTGTTATTGTAAGAGAATTCAGCTAGAGCAAGGCACTTGTCCCAACTTATACCATAGTGAATAACACAAGCTCGGAGCATGTCTTCAAGAATTTGATTAACTTGCTCAGTCTGTCCATCCATTTGAGGATGATACGCAGAGCTTCGTATCAGTTTGGATCCAAGAGCTGATTGTAACTGTTCCTAGAAGCGTGCAATGAACTGGGGTCCTCTATCAGAGATGATAGTTTTAGGAACACGTGCAATCGAACGATTTGATCTAGATAGATCTCTGCATACTTCTTAGTTGAATACGTGGTATGCACAGGAAGAAAATGAGCTATTTTTGTGAGTCTATCAATGATTACCCATATGGAGTCATGCTTTTGAGATGTTTTGGGAAGACCGACAATAAAATCCATGCTAATGTCTTCCCATTTCCATGACGGAATGGGTAATGGCTGAAGTGTACCAGATGCCTTGAGATGACTGGCTTTGACTCTCTGGCACCTATCACACTCGGATACATATTTAGCAATTTCTCTTTTCATTCTGGTCCACCAAAAATGTTGTCGTAGATCTTGATACATCTTGGTGCTACCAGGATGAATAGAGAACTTGGATAGATGTGCTTCATCAAGGATTTGCTTGCGAAGCTGATGATCTTTAGGTACAACAATTCGATTGTTGAACCATAATGTTCCTTGATGGTCAGTGTGAAAACACTTATATTTGGCTTCTCCTAGAGATAGCTTTGATTTGATGATTTTGATATCCTCATCATGAAGTTGCGACATGATGATTCTATCTTGCAGAGTAGACTCAATGGATAGCAGATTCAAACTACCTTGAGGAATGATCTCTAGATTGAGTTTCCTCATCTGATGGCAAAGAGTGTCACTAAAAGTTGCTATGGATAAACAATGACAGTGTGCTTTGCGGCTAAGGGCATCCGCAACCACATTAGCTTTGCCTGGATGGTAGTGTACCTCAAGGTCATAGTCTTTAATCAATTCTAACCAACGCCTTTGCCTCATATTTAGGTCAGCTTGAGTGAAAATATACTTGAGGCTCTTATGGTCAGTGTAGATATTACACTTAGCACCCATAAGATGATGTCTCCAGATCTTGAGAGCATGGATGACTGCTGCCAATTCAAGATCATGTGTTGGATAATTTTGCTCATGAGTCCGGAGTGCTCGGGATGCATAAGCAATAACCCGGTTGTTTTGCATAAGAACACAACCAAGGCCAATTCCAGAAGCATCACAGTAGACATCAAAAGGCTGAGTATTATCCGGCTGAGCTAGTATTGGGGCAGTCGTCAGAAGTTTTCTCAAGGTGTGAAATGCTTCCTCACACTTATCATTCCGGCGGAACTTAACTTCTTTCTTAAGTAGCTCAGTCATTGGTTTGGCTATTTTGGAGAAGTCTGGAATGAATGAATCGGCGATAATATCCCGCCAATCCAAGAAAACTTCGGATTTGATGGACTGAAGTTGGAGGTTTCCAGTCCATAACCTCCTGGACTTTGGTTGAATCAACCGATATGCCTTCACTAGAGATAGTATGTCCCAAAAATTTCACACTATCTAGCCAGAATTCACATTTCGAGAATTTGGCATAAAGGCGATGATCACGTAGTCGTTGAAGAACGACATGTAAATGATTAGCATGGTCTTCTTTAGTTTTGGAGTATATTAGAATGTCATCAATGAAGACCATGACGAATTTGTTGAGTTCCGGCATGAATACTGAATTCATGAGATACATGAAATATGCCGGTGCATTAGTGAGTCCAAATGATATAACCAGATATTCATAAAGTCCATATCTAGTCGAGAAGGCCGTTTTTGGAATGTCACAAGGCCTAATCTTGATCTGATGATAACCAGAGCGTAAGTCAATCTTAGAGAAGACCTTAGCTCTGGCTAGCTGATCGAACAAAATATCAATGCGGGGAAGAGGGTACTTATTTTTGATGGTAACCGCATTGAGTGGACGGTAATCGACACATAGCCTTAGGCTATTGTCTTTCTTTTTGACAAAGAGAGCAGAACAACCCCAAGGTGAAGCACTTGGACGTATATAACCCTTATCAAGAAGATCTTGGAGCTGGATTTTTAGTTCTGCTAATTCATTTGGAGGCATGCGATACGGCCTCTTTGAAATAGGAGCAGTGCCCGGTTGAAGTTCAATGATAAACTCGATGTCTCTATCTGGTGGCATTCCAGGCAAGTCGTCTGGAAAGACATCGGGGTATTTACATACTATAGGAATATCCTTGACTTGGATATTTGTGATGGCATAAGTGCAAGGATGCAGACATTCTAGCTGAGGCAGATAAAGGGTGGTGATCCCATAGTATGGTGAATCAATTTCAACAACTCGGGAAGAAATATCTAGCCGTACTTGATGTTTAGTCATCCAGTCTGTCCCAAGTATAATATCAATACCCTCCAAACTTAGTAAAACCAAATCAGTTTTGATTTCTTTACTACCTAACTGAATTGGCACATTTCTACTCATTTGGTTGGAGGTAATATTTCCTCCAGGGGTAGAGATCATATACGACCCCTGGGTAGAACTAAGATCGAGTCCTATTCGAGTACCACAGTTGTTACTAATGAAACTATGTGTTGCTCCTGAATCAAATAATGTAACAACTGGTTTGTGGTGAATAGAGAACGTACCCGACATGACGGGAGCTCCATCGGGAAGTTCTGCCAGAGTGGTGAAATTAATCCGCCCTTGCCAGACTTGCATTACCGGTTTCTTGCCCTTGTTCTGGTTCCCCTGAGTAGAGCTCTGCCCTTGATTAGGTTTCTTGGGCCGCGGACAATCTCTGATGAAATGATCCGCGCTTCCGCAATTGAAACAGCGATAATTGCTGCTTCTCTGTGGCACTTGTTGAACAGTTGGCCATGGGCCAGATTGTTGTAGTTGTTGCGGAGGAGCAGGAGGTCTGTACCTTCCTTGCTGTTGGGGCGGCCGGAAAACCAATCTACCAGTTGGGGCATTCCGCTGTGGTGCTCTGAACGGTGTATTGGGAACAACCCGATACCTCGGTGATTGAGCACTCGAGGGTCCAGTAGGGTTCTTTCTCTTCTTCTCAGAATAATGCGCCACAATGCAATCTTCTTGAGTTAAGGCCATATTAACCAGCTCGCTGAAAGTATTAGCCCTCACAAGATTCAGGCATTCCTTGAGCTTGGTATTAAGGCCCCCGACGGAAACGATCTTGTTTCTTGGCATCATTATCCGCATGATATCCCGCATATTGACACAGATGATTAAAGTTTTGTGCGTACTGCAGGACTGTACTGGTGCCTTGAGTAAGTGCCAAAAATTCATTCAACTTTCGATCCAGCAATCCTTCTGGAATATAGTGTGCTCTAAAGACTGCTCGAAACTCATCCTAGGTGATAACATGCCCTGCAGGCTGCATGGCGTAGAAATTATCCCACCAGATCCGAGCAGCACCTCGGAGTTGCTGGGCGGCAAAGGAAGCTTTGCTTGAGTCCGCACAAGGTTCAATAGAGCAAACTTCGATTCAATGATATGGAGCCAAGCATCGGCATCCAAGGGTTCTTCAGCTTTACTGAAGAATGGAGGCTGGGTACTGATGAAATCCTGATAACTAGCCATGGGAGGATTGTGGTCATCACGACCTCCTCGGAACTGCTGACGTTGCTGGTTTTGTTGTGCTTGTACCAACAAGTTGAGAAGTTCAGTTTGCCGAGCCATAACTTCGGCAAGGTTAGGAGGTGGTGGTGGCGGTTGTTGAGAACCGCTAGCCTGATCTGCCCGGAAACCTTCCGGGGTTCCGCGCGTGGCTCCAACCATCTGAAACAAAGGAGATGTCCATCATTAACCATATAGCCTTACTCCCAATTTCAGAAGATATACGACTTAGATAAACAATGCATACACTCCATTCAATAATCTCATTTCAGAATCATAGGGATAGTGAACAAGATGACAAAACAGGAAACTTATATTACAACACTGATTCTGATCGTTCTCCACATCACACATCCGAAAGATCGCTACGCAGGCCATCTATGTTACAACAAATGGCATGAGATCTAGCTAAGTTACACACTACCTAAGTTATTACACTCCCCACAAGTTACATCTAGCTAGTCGACGATTTACGAAACTAGAAATCGTTGAAGTTGCCTACAGAAGACTGACTGCCAGAGGGAGAGTGATAGGGACTAAGAATAGGATCCCCGTGCTCGGAGTCAAGCTCTGAAACACCCTCAATCTCTTCCAGATCTTCTTCTTCTTCAGGCATTACGGGTGCAGCAGGTAGTATCGGTTGCTGCTGCAGTTCCTCAAGGTGAGCCTGAGCATCATCAGCCTCAAGTATCAGATCATGAATTTGTGCCTGTAGGAATTCAATGACAGTGTCACGTTGAGTGATTATATGATCACTCTCGTTGATATGATCTTCCCGGTGAAGGATGGTGTCATCTCGTGCTGCGATGATTTCATCCTTTTGAGTCACCAGGGCTTGTAATTCCACTATTTGAGTAACTTGGCGGTCAGCATTCCGATAATGACTTTGAGCCGCACAAGTTAACTGACTCATGCTATGACGCAGCAAAATCTGGTAATGATGTTGCACATCCATAAACCTAGTAATGCTACGAACCGTTTCTTCAGCCAGATCTCCTAGCATATGTCCAAGATGCTCTGTCCGAAAATTCCATTCCAAATTACCAGGGTCTATGGTAGGAAATAAACCAATAGGATATGCGGCAACTTCTGTTGGATGTTGATTGTAGAAAAGTTTGATAGCTTCCAAGGCAGCGGTTTCAAGGGTATCAACCAGACGATATCCGACCACTTCCACTTCTATGGGATGCCATGAGGAGCGGAAAGGGTGTTGAGGAATTATCATCTTAACCCGGCATCGAGGAACTCCCTCTTCGCGATATTCCACCCCATCATATTGAGGAGGCTCTGTATAGTGGAACAGACTTAAGGATTCCCATAAGAGATGAGGAAACCCTTCCCAATGTAAAGCATTGGTGTGGAAGTGCCCCTCCTGATCCCAAAAGGCATTGGAAGGAGCAGCCATCTGCGACAACAATGCAAATGGTAAGATATATTTACCCTGCGGAAAGCTCACAAGGTAAATGGATTAAGATAGATGATTCTGATAACAGCAAAGGCTGGAAATCAGATGGATACTTAAGGGACTCAGCTAAAGATTGCTATTCACCCAAACTAAGAAATACCAACATGTTACCTATTTCTTAAAGCAACAAAATTAAAGATCCATTTTGTTGATTAATGCATTATGCATGCACGCACTATTCGATCTCACAAACAAAAATAACTGCCAAGTAATCTTGGTCTTACGTGGTTAGTTACGGTGGCACAATATAAATACGTCTCTCTCTATTAACTAGTCGATAAGTTCTATCCGTCTTAGTTTCGTAATCGTGGTTAGTGTACCTGCAAAAAACCACAATACATATATATATGTCCAATGAATCTTTCATGCCAGCATGTCATGAAAGCGTCCCCATTCATTACTGCTCACTATAGAAATAGCATCTGTACAATTACCACCGTACAGATAACGTTAACATACGTTATCGAAACAACGTATTCACGGGGGTACCGCAAAATGCGGGGGTATGAACAGCGATCGCCATACCCTGCGCCGAACCATCTACTCCCAATGTAGTCAACCAAAGTTGGTACATTGGCAGCATCTCAAGTAAGCCACTGCTTGAGAAACAGCGTTCGGTTCGCATCACCGACAGGAAGGCCAAGCTCCCTCAGTTGGCTGAGGATCCTTACCTTCTTACCTCACGATCGAAGGTGTCGTTACAGAAAGTAAGGTTGGGTTGTGCATGAATTTAAGTTTTGGCAGGAAAGTAATGCTGGGAGTTAGAGTTATATATATCTATATTACAGCCACCTCTAATTCCCTTAATAACATTACCCTAGGGCTTTACGTACTATACATAAGCCTTAACGAACCCAACGTAGTTCGCAAATACTTGATTAGTCAAATTTTATACTATAAATTACTTTTAAGGCTAAATATATCTCTAGGGTACACTTGTTAGCTCTAATACCAGTTGTGGCAGAACCAATCTGAATTACACCGGCTCAAGTACGCGAGTCCTCTTTGAGGGCTACCTCGTGCTTCAAACGGTATAATCCCTTGGCCTGTCGGGTAACGTCCCGATAAACCACCGAACGCAGGATCCAACAAGGTACCTCGCACGAAGGCGAGTCCAGAGATATAAAGGCCATTACACTTTACATCACAGGCAGGTATATTACATATGCATACAAAAGTAACATTAGTGTCCAACGAGGGGCATTATTACAAAACAGTTTAAGTTTTAAGTCACAGCAGCGGAGTTTGAAAACACGAGCACTGTACACGACGTTATTACGGATATCATGCTAGCCCTGGCACGATATCACTCGGCGGAATCTGTGTTGGCCGGGGACGGATCCCACTCCACGGACCAACCATCAGGCAGGGGGTAGGGCCACGGTGTAACGAATGCTGGCTCATCAGGGAGATTACCTGAAGTAAATCAACAAAAGCAAGGCTGAGTATACTAATACTCAGCAAGACTTACCCGCTCATGGTATACTTAGCCATGTATCTAGACTTATGCAGGCTTTTCAGGTTTTGGGTAGGGTTTTCAGCTGAAAAGCAACAAAGAGTGGATCCCTATTTTCAACTTTTAGTCTTCAGAATCTAGTTGAATAACCATTCTAGGTAAGCACCTATATCTACTCACACATGGTAGAATATTTAATCAAACATTATCTTTGATAGTCACAAAATTGCTCTTGTTACTCTATGTGGCAAAGGGATTAAGCAGTCTCAATCTCCGTGAGAAACGGACGATTCCTTAATCGAATTTCAAAACCTTGCAAGGGTAAACCTAACTCACACGCTTGGAACACCAAAGGGTCGTTCCGAAGCAACCATTTGCCTTTCATTCCGACTCGTGGATCAGGGCCACCACAAGCGACTGCAGGATCATACGCACTTCCAAAGTGCAGGACGTACATCTGTAGCGCGACTACAAAACCCGTACTCCTGGTTGCCCAGCAACACGTATTCCTACACATCGAAACAAGTAACCAAAAGAACCAAATACATGTGGTGGGGGGGTATGTCCACTCCTCGGGCCGATTGGTTACTAGGCTTATCGCTTACCATATTTCACGGCATGTGGCTAGTACTTTCAAACGCTTAACCACCGCTACTACACACTGCGACCTTATCAAGTTCCACAACACAGACGGGGTATCATCTCAACCATGATACCTCATAAAACTCCCGTTCGTCATCCTTATAGTGATAACAGGAATGTAAACATTACAACTCTGTAAGCATCTAGGCCCTCAAGGTATGTTTCGGTGATTAATGACAACCATTATTGTGACTAATGAGTTTGTGCAGCTTTATAGATCATTATCGCTCATTTGGTTATATGTCAAAAGAGGCCCCTAACTTTCATTATTCAAAAAGGCGATCTCGGTATTCAACTCAATAATATGTCAAGACTAAGGATCCTTCTAGTCCTAAGTGTCATAAGGTTGAGAAGGACACTTAGGTTAGTATAGGTTTTATAGTTTTGTAGTGATCGCACTATTAAGAGGGGTTTTAGGCTTAGTAACTTGAGCATGGACATGGTCATTTGAAAATGGATGCACACAATGGTCACTCAGGTTTCTAGAAGCTCAAATAAGTGGTTCTCAACTTATATCTCAAGAATATTTGGATTTCATTCAAGACTCAAGTCAGAAAAGGCAAAAACAGGAAAATCCTTAACACCGGTTTAACCGACGCCTAAACTTTTCTATACGTCGGTTAAACGAGATCACCAGAGTCTTGACAAGTCAATACACCGGTTAAACCGACGATATTTGAAATTGGACGTCGGTGCAGTTGTCCAGAGACTCGGTTTTTAGTTGATCAGTGGACAACTACACTCACCGGTTAAACCGACGATATTTGAAATTGGACGTCGGTGCAGTTGTCCAGAGACTTGGTATTTCAGTTGATCAATGGATGACTACACTCACCGGTTAAACCGATGATACGACGGTTAATCTGCCCAAGCTGTAACGGCTAGTTTTCAGAAGGGGTAGTTTACATTCACCGGTTAAACCGACGATGACTATTGGAGGGACGTCGGATTAACCGGCGCTACGCATTTTTCTGGCAGCTTTTTCTCCAACGGCTCTATTCGTGTGAGCTGCCTATATATACCCCTCCAATGGGTCATTCTACTACTCTTGACACCAGGCAACACCCAAACACTCATACTATAGTCAAGAGCCACCTTGAGCTTCATCATTTCATACACTTGTTCATTCAATCATTTAAGAAGCAAGATTAAGGACTTGAGTAGAGAGAAGCTTGTGTGCATCCATTCTTGGTGATTGGTTCTTGCTCAAGTGAAGGCCTTAGCTTGTTACTCTTGGTGATTGGCATCACCTAGGCGATCTTGGTGATCGAGGTGATTCTCGCGGAGCTTGCCAAGGATTGTGGAAGCCCGGAGAAGAAGATTGTACATGGCTTGATCTCCACCACACCGGGATGGTGAACGGAGACTCTTAGTGAGCGCCCTCGTCTTGGTGACTTGGGAGGTGACAATACTCTTTGTGAGTGTCACAACGTGGATTAGGGGTGTGTGCCAACACATCGATACCACGGGAAAAAAATCCGGTTGTCCCTTGTCTACTTTACTTATTCAAGCATTATCTTTCATGCAATTCATTCATGTGCTTGATTTAGGGATCACTAGTTAGCTCTACCTTGCAAGGCTTTGTCTCTTTTTATCCTTCCTAGCTTGCGTAAGTAGTTTAGTTACCCGGTTGGTGAATTGGTGCCTTTCTAGTTTTGCATAGGTTAAGGTTGCTTTATCTTGTTTTAGAAATTAAAAAGGCCCAATTCACCCCCCCTCTTGGTCCATCGATCCTTTCAATTGGTATCAGAGCCTCGTTGCTCATTTGGATCATTAGGCTTCACCGCCTAGAGCTATGGCCAAGATGGGTGGTTCGCCGCCTCACTTCGAGGGCAAGAACTTTGCCTATTGGAAAGTTCGCATGGCCGCATACCTTGATGCGATTGCCCCCGAAGTATGGTCGGCAACTAAAGTCGGGTTCACCGGAGCTCCCACCCCCGAACAATTAAAATGGAATGCTAAAGCTAGAAATGCAATTTTCGAAGCTATTAGTGAGGAGGTCTTTGCTAGAGTAAATGGCATGGACCTAGCAAGTGATATTTGGAAGGAGCTCATTGAAATTCATGAAGGTTCCACCAAAGTTCGTGAGCAAAAATATCACTTGTTTAGAGCTAAGTATGATTCCTTTAAAATGCTAGCTCATGAAAATTGCAATGATATGTATTCTCGCTTGAATGTCATTGTCAAGGACATTAATGCACTTGAAATTTCCAAAATTGACAGTGCATCCATCAACCGCAAAATCCTCATGCTCCTCCCGAAGCCCAAGTATAACATCATTAATGCTATGCTTCAAAAGGAGGATCTTGACACAATGGAAGTAGGAGAACTTGTGGGGGAAATTCGCGCTCATGAAATGAGCATTCTTGGTATGTCCGAAGAGCCAACTTCAAGCAAATCAATTGCTCTAAAGACCAAGACAAACAAATCCCGCAAGCTCAAGATGATCAAGCAAGATTCAAGCTCAAGCAATGAAGAAGATGATCGTCATGAAAGCTCATCCGATGTTGAAGATGATGGAGAACTTGCTCTCATGATGAGAAAGTTCACACGCTTGAATGAGAAGATCAATAAGAAGGGTTTCAACTTTGACTCCAAGAAGGGAATGTTCCGGCCAATGGATGTCAAGAACAAGATTTGCTACAATTGTGGCGAAAAAGGGCACATCCGTCCAAATTGCCCCAAGCCGGACAAAAGAAGCAAGGACAACAAGAGTAAGCATCGCCATGATTCAAGCGATGATGAAGAAGAGGAGAGGAAGAACAAAAACAAGAGATTTGGGAAGAAGAAGACCCATGACAAGAAGACCAAGCTTTTCCCAAAGAAGAAAGGGCACACCAAGAAAATTTTCTTGGTGGAGAAACAAGAGTGGGTGACCGATGTCTCATCAAGCGAAGACTCAAGTGATGAAGAAGACATTGTCACCATCGCCCTCACCAATGAAGAACCATCTCTACCTCCGCCTCCTATGTGCCTCATGGCAAAAGGTAACACCAAGGTATGTGAGGTAGATAGTGAAGATGATAGTGATGAAGAGCTTGATCCAAATGAATTTACTAACCTCATCAATGAGTATACATCCGTCATCAAGAGGGAAAAGGGCAAAGTCAAAATTCTTGAGAGCACTCATGCCAAGTTAGAGCTTGCCCACTCCGACTTACTTAGTAAGTACAATGACTTGCTCAAAAAGCACAATGAGTCACTTGTACTTGCTAAGCAAGTTGAAGAGAGCCACAAAAAGCTCAAACAAGAGCATAGGGAGTTGGCTCACAAGTATCAAGAACTTGAATTTGCTTATGAAGTAATTGACCCAAGTCTTGAGAAAGTTGTTCATGAAAAGGTCAATGCTTCTACTTCATGTGATGACCTACTCATTGATGCATATGCCACTAATGTTGTGCCCAAGCTTGCTTCTTCTAGGGAAAAGGAATTGATGGATCAAGTGGCAAGCCTCAAGAGTAGTGTGGAGAAACTCTCAAGGGGAGAATACATCCACAAGGAGATTCTCTTTAACAATGCCCGTGACTATGGTAAGAGAGGTCTTGGTTCATTTCCGGAGCCAAACATGGCTACAACTCCTTCTCCGGAGATCAAGACAAGCTTCATCAAGGAAGTTGGCTCATATTGCCAACATTGCCAAGTCACCGGGCACCACACTAGGGAGTGCACTTTACCATCACGTCCTCTTCCTAAATTACCCAAGAATTACTCATCAATGTTCCAAAATAATCATTTTCTCTTGAGTAAAGTGAAGGGCAAGGTGGAGGCCAAGTTCATTGGCAAAATTGCTAAGGAGTCGAAGAAGAAGCTCCCCAAGCAACTTTGGGTCCCAAAAGCTCTTGTCACATATGTGCAAGGCCCAAAGCTTGTTTGGGTTCCGAAAACTCAAAAATAAATTCTCATGTGTGTAGGTGAACTACAAAGCCGGTGGAAAACATTGGGTACTTGATAGCGGTTGCTCTCAACACATGACCGGCAATGATAGCATGTTCACCTCACTTGAAGACCCCGGCGATCATGAACATGTCACCTATGGTGATAACTCAAAGGGGAAAGTCTTAGGTTTGGGTAGAATTGCAATTTCAAAAGATTTATCCATCTCAAATGTTTTGTTTGTAGAAGCACTTAGTTTTAATCTCATTTCTATTGCACAATTATGTGATCTTGGACTAACGTGTGCCTTTGACAAGAATGGTGTTGTAGTGACTCATGAAAAAGACAAGTCATTGGTATTCACGGGGTTTAGGCATGGCAATATCTATTTGGTGGATTTCTCTTCCAAGCAAACAAGCACCATGACTTGCCTTTTCACCAAGTCGTCTCTTGGGTGGCTTTGGCATAGAAGAATTGCTCATATCGGCATGAGCAACCTCAAGAAAGCCCACAAGAAAGGGATGATCACCGGCATAAAGGACGTCACATTTGACAAGAACAAGCTATGCAAAGCATGTCAAGCCGGGAAGCAAGTTGCAACTCATCATCCTATCAAGACGATGTTGTCTACCTCCAAGCCGCTCGAGCTACTACACATGGATCTCTTTGGTCCAACTTCATACAAGAGCATTGGTGGTAACCTCTATTGCCTAGTAATTGTTGATGATTTTTCACATTACACTTGGGTCATGTTTCTAGGCGATAAGGGTGAAACTCCGGAAATCTTCAAGTCATTTGCAAGAAAAGCTCAAAGGGAATACAATTCCCCAATCGTGAAGATTCGGAGTGACAACGGCACCGAGTTCAAAAATATGAAGATTGAAGAATGGTGCGATGAAGAAGGAGTCAAACATGAGTTTTCCACCACCTACACGCCTCAACAAAATGGAGTGGTGGAAAGAAAGAACAAGACACTCATCACCCTTGCAAGAGCAATGTTGGATGATTATGGCACGTCCGAGAAGTTTTGGGCGGAAGCAATCAACACGGCGTGTCATGCATCCAACCGAGTGTATCCTCACCGACTCCTCAAGAAGACTCCATATGAGCTCATCACCGGGAGGAAACCAAATATATCATACTTTCGAGTCTTTGGTTGCAAATGCTTCATCTATAAGAAGAAAAGGCTCGGTAAGTTTGAAAGTAGATGTGATGAAGGTTTCTTTCTTGGTTATGCATCAAACTCCAAAGCATATAGAGTATTCAATCAAACCTCCGGGTTAGTTGAAGAAACATGTGATGTGGAGTTTGATGAATCTAATGGCTCCCAAGAGGAGGTTGTTGGCTATGAAAATGTAGGGGATGAAGAGATTGAAGAAGCCTTAAAGAAGATGTCCATTGGGGATATCAAGCCGGAGGAGGTGCATGAAGACAATGATCAAGGGGGAGGAACTTCCTCATCTTTGCCAAACAACTCCACGGCACCCCAAGTGGATGAAGATCAAGATAAAGTTGATCCACTACCTCAAGAAAATGTGTCAACGCCAACACCCCAAGTCCAAGAACAAGAAGAGCAAAATGTTCCACCACAAGCACAAGTCACTCATGATCCACCCCAACAAGCATCCACGCAAATACCGCTAGTGAAGCATGGTCGCATCTCCAAGGATCATCCAATTGGTCAAATCATTGGTAGTCCTTCCAAAGGAGTAAGAACTCGCTCTAAGTATGCTTCATTTTGCGAACATCACTCGTTTGTTTCCTGTATTGAACCCACTAGCATAGAGGAAGCACTTGAGGACTCGGATTGGGTGATGGCCATGCAAGAAGAGTTGAACAATTTCACCCGCAATGAAGTTTGGGTCCTCGAAGCTCCTCCGAAAGAAAAGAACATCATCGGCACAAAGTGGGTCTTTCGAAACAAGCAAGATGAACATGGGGTGGTGGTACGCAACAAAGCAAGACTTGTGGCAAAAGGGTTTTCTCAAGTCGAAGGTTTGGATTTTGGTGAAACTTTTGCTCCGGTCGCAAGACTTGAAGCTATCCGCATCCTTCTTGCTTACTCTTCACATCATAATATTAAGTTATATCAAATGGATGTGAAAAGTGCTTTCTTAAATGGCCTTATTAACGAACTTATTTATTTTGAGCAACCTCCCGGGTTTGAGGATCCGAGGAATCCTAACCATGTCTATAGGTTGCACAAGGCACTCTATGGACTCAAACAAGCTCCAAGGGCTTGGTATGAGAGGCTTCGTGACTTCCTAATCATGCAAGGTTTCAAGATCGGGAGGGTGGACACCACTTTGTTCACAAAAGACGTCGACGGGGATCTTTTCATTTGTCAAATTTATGTTGACGATATTATCTTTGGCTCAACTAATGATTTACTAAGCCATGAGTTTTCTACCATGATGTCTAGGGAATTCGAGATGTCCATGATTGGCGAATTGACTTTCTTCCTTGGTTTTCAAGTCAAACAAATGAAAGAAGGAACATTCATCTATCAAGAAAAATATACTAAAGATATCTTGAAGAAGTTCAAGATGGATGAATGCAAGCCAATTAAGACTCCCATGGCTACAAATGGGCATCTCGACTTGGATGTGGACGGTAAACCAGTTGATCAATCCCTCTATCGTTCTATGATAGGATCCTTGCTTTACCTTACCGCATCTAGGCCCGATATAATGTTTAGTGTGTGCTTGTGTGCCCGTTTTCAAGCTAACCCTAAGGAATCACATCTTTCGGCTGTGAATAGGATCATTCGGTATCTCAAGCACACTCCTAGCATAGGCTTGTGGTACCCCAAAGGCGCTAGTTTAGATCTCTTGGGATACTCGGATTCGGATTTTGCCGGAAGCCGTGTGGATCGCAAGAGTACCTCCGGGGGTTGCCACTTGCTTGGGCGTTCTCTAGTTTCTTGGTCGAGTAAGAAGCAAAATTCCGTGGCTTTGTCCACCGCGGAAGCGGAATATATAGCAGCTGGTGCATGTTGTGCCCAAATTCTATATATGAAGCAAACCCTTTTGGACTTTGGTGTGAAACTAGGAAGAATACCACTCCTTTGTGACAATGAAAGTGCCGTAAAAATTGCCAAGAATCCGGTTCAACACTCTCGCACAAAGCACATTGATATTCGCCATCACTTCTTGCGTGATCACGAAGCCAAGGGGGACATTTCCCTTCAAGGTGTGAGATCCGAGGAGCAATTGGCGGATATTTTCACAAAACCTTTAGACGAGAGTACCTTTGTTAGGCTAAGAAATGAGCTTAATGTGTTAGATGCTGCAAACGTCATGTAAGTTGCCATGTCATATAGAAAAATGCATACATATAGGACTCTTGTCTAACCATGGTAAGATAGTGATGAGCAAGGGTTTAGCTAGAGGTGGTGGTCCACTTGTTTTCCTCTAGGCTTGTAGAAAGGCTCATCATAAAGAAGCTTTCCGTGGGATCAAACTTGACAAGTAGAATTTAAATTCTCACTATGCATTTCTTGTCATATAGTTGTGCACTTCATGTTTACCTTTCTTTCGCATGTGATTGTAGTTTGCATTATCATTGCATGCGTAAAGGTCACAAAGGAGATCACTTGATGAAAATGAGACTTGTTTTACGTGCAAGATCTTAATTCATGAGAAGTGAAAAGAGTAAAGTGTTAGGTACGTTATTGCCTAGTGAGCAATGTCATGGTGAGTTTGAAGCTTTCCTCCTTCAATATTCCTATGACATGGCTCATACATTTTAATTTGGCGCTTTGTCTCTCTTGCGACTTTTCCTTGATTTTGAAAAGAAAAACTATTTAAGTTATTAAGCTATCCTATTTACTTTGAGGGGTAAAGTTGCCTATGTAAGTCCATTAACTTGAGTTTAGTTGAATCTTATAAGTTCATTGGACTTAGCATAGAAAAGTGAGCTGAGAGAGGGTTTTTGGGTTCACCGGTTAAACCGACGTTCAATGGATCTATACCCATCGGTTTAACCGGCGTTACTAAGTGTCAGCTTCAGCTCTGTCATTTCAGGCGTTCAACCAGTGTATACAAAGTTCGCAGCATCGGATCAACCGGTGAACAGATCACAAATTTGACCTGAAAATCAACTGTTATTTGCATCGTTCAACCGACGTGTTCATTTGTGGAAGCATCAGTTCAACCGGCGTACAGATGCAGATTTGGCAGAGTCTCTGGTAAACTACACCGACGCAATCAACCGGCGTTCAAAACCTAAGCGTCGGATCAACCGGCGATAAGAAAAACTGCGGGGTCCACATGTCATATTACTCTCTTGACCACTCACGGCCACTGCTCGCTTTCGCATTTCTGCCGTCGTTCCATCTTCACTCGCCCGCTCCCGTCACCGTCGTCGTCGTCCGCCGCTGTCACCGTCCGCCGCCGTCGCCATCCGCCGCCGCTCGCCGTCCGCTCATCACCGCCCGCCGCATTCCCGCGCCGGCGCCTGTACGCGCCCACTCTCCCTCGCACCATCGCCTGCGCCCGCGCTGCCGCCACCGCCTTCCACCCCGCTGCCGCCTGCGCCCGCGCCGTCGCCACCACCACAGCGCCGCCTTGCAGCTCGACCGCGCGCCATCCGCACCACATTGCGTCATTCGCACTCCGTGCATCGCCATCACGCCATCGCCACGGCCACCTAGTGCCGCCCACGCACAACCTTCACCATCCCGCGTGTTTGTTTCTGTCAGGTGATCGAGATGGGTCGTGACAAGAGAAAGGGAAAGGAGATCGTGGTCGAGGAGCCCGCTCGCAAGCGGACTCGCGCAGCGAGAGAGGCCGAGAGGGCCGAGATTGTGGCTAAGGCCGCCGAGGAGCAGGCATCAGGCCGTGCTCGTCCATTCGCGATCAGAGATTCGCCAGCCAGGGGCAGTGGCAGAGGCAGAGGGATGGGCCGAGTCAGAGGGGCCAGGGCCACCAGAGCCGCAGCAGCAGCAGCAGCAGAGTCAGATCAGTCCCATTCAGCGGCAGAGTCCGATTCAGATTCAGATACAGTGCAGTCCGAGCAGTCTCAGGGGCAGGATACTCAGTCACCAGTTCTACGACGTTCTGGCCGCACCCGGCAGACGTCTCCCGCAGGTGACACTTCACCAGCGACCGAGCGTCGCACCGGACCGAGGACGCGAGGAGGCCACCAGCCACAGGAGCCTTGCAGGTCCACCGCAGCAGCAGCAGCAGCAGCTCGTCGAGCTGAGGCCCAAGCGGCCGAGCGCGCAGTGTTCCGCATGGACACTGTCGTGCGTCTGGAGCCAGGTGTGCTGCTCCAGAACTTGACCAAGGCCAATGCGGCGAAGGTCAAGAGGCTCAGGTGGAGTGTACAGGAGGAGGAGTGGTTCCCGGTGACACGTGACAGCAGGGTCGATCGCAGATTCTGGACACTCCTTCAGGCCAGTTTCTACGAGACCTATCAGAGGCGGGGCCACAGGATCTTTCCTCACAGAGTTCTTGACTGGGTTTCTTTGAGGACAGCTGCAGGGGGAGCAGATGTCAGGGAGCACTTTGCTCACTTCAGGGGTCTGCCCAGGTTGCTCTCGATTGAGAGGAACAGATATATTGAGGATTGGGTCAGGGTTTTCTATGCCACAGCTTGGATAGCCCCAGAGCGCAGAGCTGTACGTTTCATGTTTGGTGGCCAGGTCTTCGGTTTGTCCAGAGCGACACTTGCAGGGATTCTAGGAGTTGACTTGGTTGACGTCTCCCTGCACGAGATGGTCTATGGTGATGCAGATCCACCGCGCAGAGCCATGATTGGCGGAATTGCACTTTCTCACGAGGCGATCTCACAGTGCTTCCGCCAGCCCTTCCCGGCTTCTTACGCCAGAGTACCGAGCCTGCTGACCCCAGAGGCTTACGCTGTTCACATGGCACTTCGAAGGACTTTGCTCCCGAGGAGTGGCTACCCAGAGGGGTTCACAGGTCTGCAGCAGCTACTGCTTCTTCACATCCTCACTCACGAGCCGTTTGATATTGTTGACTTTATTTTGGCTGAGATTGAGGATGTCATCACTGACGGGATGGGCGTTGTACGACAGTTTCCTTATGCTCACTGGATCAGCTTCATTTGTTCTATGATCGTGCCAGCTGAGTCACCCGTCAGTGCAGTTTACAGGCAGGACGAGGTTCCATGGTTTCCAGTTTACCGTCCGACAGCACCCTCAGACAGGAGGAGAGGGAGACAGGCCGATCGTGCTGCCATGGCACGGCTGTCACCTGAGGTTCAGGCCCGTGTTGCACAGGAGGATGAGGCACTGCTCGCCGCAGAGGCACAACTTCCCGAAGGAGATGATGAGATACATTGGTCAGATCTTGAGTCAGACTCCTCCGAGGACGAGGAGTACTTCCCTGCACCTGCTCCAGCGAGTCACGATCACGAGGCAGGAGGTTCCGGAGAGCCAGCTCCAGTGTCAGCTGCTGCTGCTACCACAGTTTCAGAGTCTCAGGTGTCTCAGCCGTCTGAGCTCACCGCACTTCTGCAGCAGCTGGTCACACAGCAGAGGGAGGACTGCCGTGCTCAGGAGGAGGCCAGGAGAGCCCATGAGGCCCAGCTTGCAGAGATACAGAGAGAGGCCGCCCGAGAGCGAGCTGCTACAGAGGAGCGTTTTGTCGGCCTCATTGACAGAGTATCTCAGAGGACAGACGCTCAGTTTCAGCAGATGCAGCAGGGCATGATGGCGATGTTCGGGATGATCTCACAGCTATACTCTCACACCGGACTCGCCCCACAGCAGCCAGGACAGTCAGGCCTTGAGGGCGCTGGAGCACCACCACTTGCAGTTACACCAGCTCCAGCCTCCACTGCTCCAGCTTCCTCAGCGACCCCGGAGATCATGTTCTCATTGTCCGCACTACTCGGGTCTGCCGGTCGTCCCTCCTTCTCTCCACTGCCAGCGACTTCACTCTTCCAGGAGTCACCTCCTGCAGTGCAGTCAGTCGGCCTCCCCGTCGTACCACAGCCACTACCTTCAGGGGGAGGCAGAGAGGTTTCCTTGCTTCAGCAGTCTTCACAGCCGGCAGCATCAGCTCTTACTACTTCAGATGTGGACACATCTTCTGCTGAGCCAGCTACTACTTCCACGGATCCTCTCCCCGGCAGTGCTAGCACCAGAGCCTCGATGACAGCTACACCTCCGGTCAGCTCAGCACCAGCAGGCTCTTCAGATCAGCAGCTACCGTCAGTCACTGAGGATCCACCGTCTTACGACGACGATGATGATGACCCGGATCGCTTCCTCGCCGTCCCTCGTCAGCCGGATCAGTAGCTCTCCTTTTTGTGCTTTGATGCCAAAGGGGGAGAGGGAGTGAGAGTCAGGGGGAGGGTAGCATTAGAGAGAGCTCGTGATCAGGACCTTGATGTTTCTTATTGTATTATATTTGGTGTTAGTTCATGGATATGTACATTTGTCATTTGAGCATGCTGAGCTTTTGAGACATATCTATGGATTTCGCTTGAGCCATTGAGTTCCTTGATTCTCTCTTTTCGAGTTTGCTTGTGTTTATTCGTGCTTTATCTTTCTCGCTCTCTCGTTATTTATGCTTATGTTGTCATCAATCACCAAAAAGGGGGAGATTGTAAGCATCTAGGCCCTCAAGGTATGTTTCGGTGATTAATGACAACCATTATTGTGACTAATGAGTTTGTGCAGCTTTATAGATCATTATCGCTCATTTGGTTATATGTCAAAAGAGGCCCCTAACTTTCATTATTCAAAAAGGCGATCTCGGTATTCAACTCAATAATATGTCAAGACTAAGGATCCTTCTAGTCCTAAGTGTCATAAGGTTGAGAAGGACACTTAGGTTAGTATAGGTTTTATAGTTTTGTAGTGATCGCACTATTAAGAGGGGTTTTAGGCTTAGTAACTTGAGCATGGACATGGTCATTTGAAAATGGATGCACACAATGGTCACTCAGGTTTCTAGAAGCTCAAATAAGTGGTTCTCAACTTATATCTCAAGAATATTTGGATTTCATTCAAGACTCAAGTCAGAAAAGGCAAAAACAGGAAAATCCTTAACACCGGTTTAACCGACGCCTAAACTTTTCTATACGTCGGTTAAACGAGGTCACCAGAGTCTGGACAAATCAATACACCGGTTAAACTGACGATATTTGAAATTGGACGTCGGTGCAGTTGTCCAGAGACTCGGTTTTCAGTTGATCAGTGGACAACTACACTCACCGGTTAAACCGACGATATTTGAAATTGGACGTCGGTGCAGTTGTCCAGAGACTTGGTATTTCAGTTGATCAATGGATGACTACACTCACCGGTTAAACCGATGATACGACGGTTAATCTGCCCAAGCTGTAACGGCTAGTTTTCAGAAGGGGTAGTTTACATTCACCGGTTAAACCGACGATGACTATTGGAGGGACGTCGGATTAACCGGCGCTACGCAGTTTTCTGGCAGCTTTTTCTCCAACGGCTCTATTCGTGTGAGCTGCCTATATATACCCCTCCAATGGGTCATTCTACTACTCTTGACACCAGGCAACACCCAAACACTCATACTATAGTCAAGAGCCACCTTGAGCTTCATCATTTCATACACTTGTTCATTCAATCATTTAAGAAGCAAGATTAAGGACTTGAGTAGAGAGAAGCTTGTGTGCATCCATTCTTGGTGATTGGTTCTTGCTCAAGTGAAGGCCTTAGCTTGTTACTCTTGGTGATTGGCATCACCTAGGCGATCTTGGTGATCGAGGTGATTCTCGCGGAGCTTGCCAAGGATTGTGGAAGCCCGGAGAAGAAGATTGTACGTGGCTTGATCTCCACCACACCGGGATGGTGAACGGAGACTCTTAGTGAGCGCCCTCGTCTTGGTGACTTGGGAGGTGACAATACTCTTTGTGAGTGTCACAACGTGGATTAGGGGTGTGTGCCAACACATCGATACCACGGGAAAAAAATCCGGTTGTCCCTTGTCTACTTTACTTATTCAAGCATTATCTTTCATGCAATTCATTCATGTGCTTGATTTAGGGATCACTAGTTAGCTCTACCTTGCTAGGCTTTGTCTCTTTTTATCCTTCCTAGCTTGCGTAAGTAGTTTAGTTACCCGGTTGGTGAATTGGTGCCTTTCTAGTTTTGCATAGGTTAAGGTTGCTTTATCTTGTTTTAGAAATTAAAAAGGCCCAATTCACCCCCCTCTTGGTCCATCGATCCTTTCAAACTCCTATATCGCGCGAGTGACAGGAAATCACTCGACTTTTACCGGTCCTATTTAGCAGAGAAGCTAAACGGTATGGACTCGGGTACAATACATTGGTTTCCTAAGATCTTATGCAACTAGGGTTTCAAACAATTCTTAAAAACTTAATGCATAGCATTGTATAAATAAATATAAATGGCAATGTAAGAAAATAATGGGTTATGTCCGGGGCTTGCCTTCTTGCGTAGGATTGGGAGCGGTATGGTCAAAGTTATCTGAACTTTGGTTCGGAGCTTCAGTTAAACCTTCGACGACGTTCCCGGGATCTTCAGCGGATTCTACTCCTTGTTCCAAAACGAGCTCGTAGTCACCGTCGGCAAGAGCGGTCGAGTCTATATGAGATGCAGAGTTACAAGTTATGGAATGCATATACTTTTATGTTATTTCACAATAAAGTTGCAATCCAAACAAAAGAATATTACATTTCGACAAATAATCTAACTACCCTGCACTGGGCAGTCATTTATTGGGTATTACTTGTTTTATCTAAACCCATTAAACAACAGGGTTGATTACACTAATCTTCTAACTAGTGGCATAGGGTAACAGGTTGGGGTGTGTTTCTAATAATTATATTAAATAACTTTAGTTATTTGTTATATTAATTATTTATATGAAACTTATGTTACTATTACATTATGGACTAATTAAACTATGTCCAATTTGTTTGACACCAAATCTTTGGTTGGAAATCTAATAACAGGTTATACTATTAAAGAACAGTACCCTAAAATATTTTCATGATTTTTGCGCATTTAAATTTATAAATATTAATTATATAAGGTGAACCATACATTATTTCTAATTAAACTTGTACATTAAGAAGATAGTACTTGAGTACTGGGATAAGTATTTTTCTTAAATTCTACATGTTAAAAGAAAATTAACATAACATGTTTTACATTTTTATCATTTTTCTATTATTTATTATGCATTTCTTAAGCTTACAAGTAACTAAACTTAACATTTAAATTAGAGTATAAAACATTCAGAAACTGAAGTTTATCCCTTAAGCAAAGTTGTAGATCTTTAACTAAGGATTCCATCAAAATTTAGTTTGCATTTTTATGACTTTTCCCCGATTTGATATAGAATTTCAAAGTTGGCAGCTTAAATTACACAAGGGGTCCTTCGGGTACTATTCATCTGAGTCTAAGGGTGTGCAGATAGCCCCCTGAACATTCAAGTCTTCTAACATGAGGTCCTTAAGCTGAAGGCAGACGCAGAGCAAGGGAAGGACGGCCGTGTTCCGGCGAGACAGATCACCGGCGGCGAGGTTCAAGGGGAGGAGAGGGCTTAGAGGCTTACGGCGGTTCTGTTGCACCACTTGTCGAGGGCTGGGGTGGTCTGCAAGATGGATCTCGACGAAGACCCGAGGTGGCGGCGGAGAGGTCACCGTCGGCGGTGAGGTTTCGGCGGTCAACGTTGGCAGGGGACCTGCGCACGAGAACCAGTACGTCATGGGGAAGGTGTAGGTGCCACCAATTGGAAGCATACGTGTCGGATGGGGAGTAATCGACGAAGACAGTGGTGGCGGCGGCGGGGATGAATACCGGCGAGCTTCGGGAGGGCGATGTGCTGGACTATAGAGCCAACGGATGGGTCGTGGAGCTTCACAAGGATGATGTGGTGCTGGCTAGGGGGTTGTGGAGGCCGGCGAAGGCTCGGGGTAGTCGTGGCGCGCGCGCGAGAGGCCACCAGGGGAGAGGAAAGAGGTCGGGGCCGGGAGGGAACGACGCGTGGGAAGGTAAGCCAGCAGAAGGTGGTGCCATCGGTGGCGGCAGAGCGGCGGCAGGGGCGAAGCATTGCCGGCGGCAGGCGAGCAGAGCAGGGACCCACGTGCGCGAGGAGGAAGAAGAGAGGGGAGAGGTCCGGGGGACTTGTTTGTGATTTCCAAAAAGTTCAGGGACCTCTCGGTAAACTAAGATTTCCCACTGCTACAAAGGTCAAATGAGAAAATGCTCAACATAAAAGTTGTAGAGTTTTTCGAACTCTACTACATTGTTTTAGGGCTTAGGTTCAGAAAATTAAAGTTTACAACTCTTTAAGTTAAGTTTATGACTAAAGGTAGAATTTAAATTACTTTTGTCTTTATTCAAATAATTTGATCAAACTTTGGGTATGTTTACAGATTCTCCTGGGATGTCATGATTACCTGTATTTTTACACATTAACCCTTAAGTAAATCTGAATTTTACTTTTATACTTTAATTATTTCACATGTAAACCCTTATATATTTGTGTTAATTACACATAGGTCCTTAGTTTTATACAAAGTCTATTTCTCTTAGGTTCTAACTTAACATTTGTACTTTTCATCTCTATGGTCATTTGAATTTGACATTTAATAGCATTTTTACCCAATTGCACAGAAGGACTTATATAATTCATAATTTACAAATATACCCCTAGTTCTCTGTACAACTCATATACACCATAACATGTATACATATATATCAAACTATTACCTAGTGTCTATATCTCTAATTACCTGAATGTTACAGCTGCCTGTCCTTCTGCGCGCCTTGGCCCTGCTTTTCCCCCTGTGCGGCGCCCTGCGCCTCCTCCTGCACCGCCCCTGGTGCCCTGCAGGCCGCCACCACGAACAGGAGTGAACTCGCACAGAACAGAGCCGCCGCCGTCTCTTCTCCCGCAAAATTCGACCACCATGATGCATCCCCGCTGTAAGTAAGGTATGGAGTCGAATCCTCTTATCGTCCTCTTTTATTTGCCCCGCTCCTTGAGACCTCTCATGCCCGGAATCGCTGGGAATTTGAGGGAATAGCGCTCACCATGGCTGTGCTGAAGCTTTTTTGCAATTTAGTCCCTGGAGAAATTTGTAATTATCATGTATTTTTCTGTGTCTTGCGAAAATTGCAAAAAACCCTCGATCTATTAAATCTTCTCAATCCAGCCCCACCGTGGTATTTTTCAGATCTAACCCTAGAGTTTTCTTTATTTGCAAGCATTATTTTCTGTATCTTGTAATTCTTTGCTGCTAACCCCTGAAGTCTATAGTTAATTACGTATAGGTCCCTGTAACCTTGTTTCATTCGTAGTTTCCACGTTTTAGATCCGTTTTGATCCGTTCTTTTTGCGTTAGTCTTCTAAAATCCTAAGCTATCATTTAGTAGTGTTGTTGTACCATAGTTCCTATTTTTAAAATTAAATATAGATTTAATTTTATTAATGTCCTCTCATCTAGTTTTTCCCAATTAAAATTTAATTAAGTCTTTACTCCGGTTTTCACAATTAATATTAATTTGATTAATATCAACTTAAATGTATTTGTAATTTAATTTGTTTAGTTCAACACGAACCATAATGTTCGACGTTTAGATGCTCTCACCAGTTTCTTTCTAATTAATTGTTTATTTCGGATAACTCGTACAAAGACAATTATATATAAAATTTTATTAAGTTGTACCTCATTTTTATAAATGCAAATATAATATGATTTAATTATAATTAGGGTTATTCTCTTTTGAATATCTTTTACATTAGTTTTCTAAATTAAAATAAATGAAAGCTTATAGTTTTTTATTTCTTTTATAATATAAATTTTTCGATACTGTTTCTTTTCAACCCTAACTCAGTTATCCGCGTTTCTTGCACTCTCGTGACCGTAGCAGAGAGCCCTATCTTTTAGTATGCTCTTTTAAAGTTTTCCTTCTGTTTGGTGTATCTGTTCTTAGTTGTTCTTATTTGTTTGCTTGCTTTTATGCTTGAGTCCGATGCTTGTGTGACGTTAGAAGGAGCATGATCCAAGAGCTTTGAATATTTAGAGTTTCAAGAAGAAGAATTGAAGACTCTAAGTAGCTATTCTCTAAAAGAAAGAAAAGTGTTTCCTTGATCATTATTTTATCCTAATAATCACAATAAATATAACTTTTCTTTATGCATGCATGTGTCCTAATTTTGATGGATCCTAATTAAGGATATGCCTAGTCTTTATGATCATTCCTTGTCAACCTGGGTTTTATCTTTCTTGTTGGGTAGCTATTGCTTAGTTGCTATAATTGGTTCTGATTTGGGAATAATATATAACCATGATGACAACAATGATGATGTTACACCTGTTTTATCCATGTTCATGCTCTTTGTGTTGTTAATCACAAGACAATATGTCTTAATTGGAACATGGAGAACCACCCAGGAAAATAGTGCAACCATAATACTATATGGCTCTAGTCTTGGCTAATTAATTAGAGACTCTAGCTCGGTCCTCTTGAGGCTTTGATATGTGGTCCTTGGCTAAGGCACTACCTCACTAGGGACAGATTGTCATAAGTTAGGGAATCTTTATAAAGGTCTCGTAGTGAATCTCTTGCCACTCACCTTGGATGTGTTTAAGAGGCTAGCTACCTCGGGCAAATTGGGAGACACGAATTATGGGTAAAGTGTACAACCTCTGCAGAGTGAAAACTGATATATCAGCCGTGCTCACGGATACGAGCGGCTTGGACCCTCACATGATAAATGAACTTGAAGATGAATTAAATCGTGGACCACGTTTATGGTTGTGGTTGTGTTTCTGCTATATCTTCTCTATCTCTTTTAATGTGGGTTTTGGTATGAACTTATTCCTTAGTAATTAGGTGCTAATAAAATTTGACCGACTAAAATTGCTTATCACAGTAAGCCAGTCAACCTTAATTTTGGCCTTCATGTCATATAATTCCCAACATTTGCTGAGTACCAACCATAAGTGTACTCATGCTTGTTATAATTGCTACTCAGAGGAGAAAGTGATGTGAAGTCTTTTGAAGATGATGCTGAGTTCTAGGCCTATGCAACCCCCGGTCGATTGCCTATGAAGTTTGGAGTCTTCGTTTCCAGGATAAGCTGTATAACTCTGATAATATTTATAGTTTTTTAATTCTCTTTTCGTGATACCGTTGCTGATTATTCACTGATGAAGTTACAATATGTATGGAACTTGATCTGGTATACATATAGTTATGCATTCGGCTTTATCCTTTAAAACCGGGTGTGACAGCCAGGAGACCTGAGTGGTCTCTAGATGCACCATCGTGGGCCTTTCAGGCTTAGCCCATTATGGTTCAGAGAGAGAGGTAGAAGAAGGGTGGACAGGGCTAGCTTGACAAGCATGCCGAGGCACCAGGCTGCGATTGGTGTTACACGGTTTGTCGTGCTGGGATTGAAGTTGAACGTTCGCTGGCTGAAGATGAACAGGTAAGTCGACTGAGCAGTGTTGGGCCAGGGAAAGAGGAGAGAGGCGCGCGGCAAGCTGGTGAGCATGATAGTTCATGCTACTGGTCTGATCAGGAGAATGGACCCAGAAGAGAAAGAAGGGAGAGGGAGTTCGAGCGAGTTGCACCTTTTAATAGGGCATGGATTGTGGCAGAACCGCCTGAATTATTCTGGCTCAAGTGCGCTAGTCAGCGCTATACAGGCGACACTAACTCAACGCACTTCAAACGGAACAACCCATTGGTCTGTCGGGTCACCATCCGATTCAACCACGGTTACACAGGATCGAGGTAGGTTTACCTCGCATGAAGGCGAGTTTACAATCACACCACAGCTCATCAACTTTAAATTTACAGAAATATTAAACATTATTACAGTCTATTTCAAACTTAAGTAAACTTATACAAACATTGTTTAACACAACAATCTAAACAGCTTGTTCAGAGTCACAGCGGCAGAAATTCACACGCGACTACACACGTCGCGAAAGTTGACACCACGCTCAGCACGAAACATAGCGTCATTCCGGAGGGTCATTGCCGGCCGGGGACGGATCCCACTCCACGGACCAGCCAAACGGAACAGAGATTGGCCAGGCTAGACAATCCATTTGGTTCTCACAGGCCATACCTGAAAGACAGACTAGCAAGACTGAGTATGCTAATACTCAGCAAGACTTACCCTAGATTGGGTATACATATCCCATAATGAAACCATGAAGGATTGAGAGGCTCTGGTTTTCTTTTTGCTGAAAAGCAACAATGAGTATGATCTAACTTTCATGTTTTAGCTTTCAGACTCTAGTCTCATTAACCATTCTAGGTAAGCACCTATACTAGACAAGCAAGGTAGAGATTAGCATCCATCAAGATTATTCCAACCATAGTTACCGTTCTTACTCTATGTGGCAGAAGGAGCAAGCAGTCTCAATCTCCGCGAGAAACGGACAATTCTGAATCGAGTTTCATAACCTTGCAAGGGTAAACCTAACTCACACACTTGGAACATCCAATGATAGTTCCAAAGCATCCGTTTGCCTTTCATTCCGACTCGTGGATCAGGGCCACCACAAGCGACTGTAGGACCATACGCACATCCAATGTCCAGGACGTACGTCTGTAGCGCGACTACATGATCGTACTCCTGTCCGCTATGCGGAATGTATTCCTGCATGTCGGTGCATGTGTGAAAAACCAAATTACGAGTGGTGGGAGGTATGTCCACTCCTTGGGCCGATTGGTTACTAGGTTTACCGCTTTCCATATTTCGCGGCATGTGGCTAGTACTCTCAAACGCTTAATCACAGCTACCACACACTGCGACCTTATCAACTTTTATCCACACAGACGGGGTAACCTTTTAAGTCATGATACTGTACATGACCCCGTCTATCATCCTTATAGTGATTGCGGAATAGTAAACATTCAACTCCTATATCGCGCGAGTGACAGGAAATCACTCGACTTCTACCGGTCCTATTAGCAGAGCATCTATTCGATAAGGACTCAGGCACAATACATAGGTTCCTAGGATTCATGCATCTAGGGTTCCATTTCAATTCCTAGACTTAATGCATAATATAGACATATAAGTATAAAACTTTATAAGTGTAGTAATTTAAAATACTGGGTTATGCATCGGGGCTTGCCTTCTTGAGCGGGGCTGGGGTCAGGGATGTCAATAACTTCCGAACCTTGGTTCGGGGCTTCAGTTAAATTCTCGACGACATTCACCGGGTCTTCAGAAAATCCTTGCTCGTATTCCGGGATTAGTTCGTAGTCTCCATCGTCGAGTGTTGTTGACTCTACATGATATGCAAGGATTTGAATTAGGTGGTTCTTGAGTTAAGAATTTTACTTCACAATAAAGTTGCAATCTAACAATGGATAAACACAACTTCATAACACAAGCAATTTGAATTTAATCCTATTATGGGTATCTCAATTCAATTATCATAATTAGTTGAATTAATTTAATTAGGTTAACAAGTTTGATTTTTATTTTAAAATCCACAAAGGCTATGGCCTTGAATTTTTGTGGCTAAGCTTACTTCTAGCAGATAAGCTTACTATGAATTTTTCATAATTTTCTAAAAACAGAAACTAAAGCATTTGAATTAAGTTCAAATTTCAAGATTAAATTCAAACCTTAGGCAAAACAGTACCATAAATTCTTGAAAGATTTACTACGAACTACTCAACTACAGAACATCACATAGCAAAAAGATCTAAGCATGAAAACCTTAATAACATGCTTGAATAAATTTAAACTATTTCAAGCTTGATTTGCATAAGTTTAAATTAATTCAAGCTAGGGTTCAGTACTTTAAGTGAGATTTTCACACAAGCTTACTCATACCCTAAATAGGCTACATACCAAAAATCACAAACAATAGAGCTAGCTAGCAAAAGTTACACATAAGATACCTTTTTGCTAAACTTTAAAATAACTCAAAAAGTATTTGGTTTCAAACCAGATTCTAATAACCAAAGTTGTAGAGCCAAACTTCTGGAGTACAACAAAACTGGTTTGACAATTTTTGGATTTTTCTACAATTTCCTATGGATTCTCAAAGCTGGCTAATTTGAAATTGGGGGGGTTCTGATTTGTCCACAGAAAGGCCCCTGGAAAGATTTGAATCTTTGAAATTGGGTCCTTGGCCAGCCTACACAGGGATACCGATCGGTGGTGACCAAATTCCAGTGGGGGGCTCACCAGTGGTGAGGGGAAGGTGGGGGAAAAAGTTCAGGGGCTCACGGCGGTCACAGGGGTGGTCGGTGTTGGGGAAGAGAGGGGCTGTGGCGGCATGTCGACGGCGAACAAGGGCGGGCGGCGGGGCTCCGAGGGGTGGCGATGGCGTTCCGATGGCCGGAGTGCCAGAGGGCGGTGGGAAAGTAGCTAGAAAGCTTCCTCGGGGTGATATGGTGCTGGTGGTGTGCTTGGCCGGGGCTAAGAGGCGGCGAGGCGGCGGGATGGCGGCGAGACCGAGCGACGGCGGAGCTCGAGCTCACCGGCGCTGTGGTCGGGGCTGCTTGGGTGCGGGAACTTGAAATTGGGCAGGTCCATGAGCACCAGTGGGTGGCGGCGATGCTGCTGGAGCACTGGATCTAGGGTGGGAGGTGGCAGAGGTGGCTGACGACGGCGAGCAGGAGCTGCGGCGGAGCTCCGGCGAGGCGTAGTGCTCGGGAAGAAGAAAGGCAGTGCAAATGTGGGTGCGTGAATGCAAGAGTGAGTGCACTGGGAGCTCAGGGACGCACTTCAAGTTGAGGAGGAGGCACAGCGAGTGAGGGCAGGTGCTGGCAAGCCGGCGGCGTGCGTGGCGCGCTCGGGCGGCAGCGGTGCGACGTGGAGGGGCGAGGAGAGGGCCAACAGAGGCCGGGAAGCGGTGGGCGCGGGTGCTGGAGGGCACGTGGCGCGAAGTAGAGCGGCGCGAGGGCAGCTGGGGCTCGGGAAACGGCCGGTGAGGGCGGCGGGGTCGGCGCAGAGAAGAACAGAGAGAGGAGGGGCTGGAGGTAGACGATGAGAACTGATCTGCGATTTTTCCAAAAATGCAGGGACTCCACTGTAAAGTCAAAACAACTTTCAAACCATAGCTCAAATGAAAATGTTCCCAAAAGCAAAAGTGTAGAGTTTAGCAAGATCTACAACTTTGCTTGAAGGTTTAAATTCAAAAGAGTTAATGATTTGAATCTAACTTAAAACTTGGTAAAGTTTTAAACTTCGGAGAAATCCTATTTAAAATCTATACTCCAATTGAATCCTTAGGGTAGTTTCACTTCTATTTGTGGTTTAAAAGTAAGTACTTGCTTCTTGCAAAACAACCTTTTACATAATTTGATTTTACCTCCCATTCTCATCCATTTTGCACCAAAGGACCTAAATTTTCCAGAATTACAAAAATACCCTTTTGCCTTTACATTCAAGTTTTAGCACACATACTGTCGGTGTTTAACCGGCTGCCCACCGTGGGATATACCCAAGGTGGTAAGTTTTGGGTGAGGAGACGCCGAGATCAAGAACTCGAAGGTGCAAGGAACACAAGACTTAGACAGGTTCGGGCCGCACGGAGCGTAACACCCTACGTCCTGTATGGCTTGTATTGCCTTCTGTATAGAATGACCTAATGATCTTCTGTTTTTAGGGGGGTCCCTGACCTCCCTTATATATCCGAGAGGCCAGGGTTACAAAGATGCTAACCAACCCCCTCCGAGGGATCACACCCAAACTGATCTCGAGTAGATCCTCTCTGTGTTGGTTAGCTCTATCTCCTATTTAAATGGGATAAACAAGAGATAAACAAAACAAATAAGAGACAAGACGGGCTTAATCTCTTAAACTTCGTAACGTGCCCAGCCCGGTGGCCCCGGGTCTGACAAGCCCCCGAGCTCTTCGTAGCTGAGCACTGCAGGCTTATCGAGTACTTTCGAAGTAGTCTTCGACTTCTTTCTGACGATTCGTCCTGAAGTCCGTCTTCGAGTACTTGCTTGGCTGCATCGAAGCTATGAGGTGCTCATGCCCCGAATTTTATTTCTGATATGGCGTGCGATTGCAAAATCGCACTCCATATGGAGTAGCCCCCGAGCCTCAGGTTGAATCGGAGAATCAGGCTGGGGATCCCGCTTGTTAGTAGTCTTCCTTACCCTTCAAAGAAATTTGAAAAATAAGTAGTCGATGCCACGTACCCCGCAGCCCCCGAGCCTTGAATCCAAATCTCACAAAGTTTGGAGATAAGGGTCCAAAAATCGTGGCATACAGGCTAAACAATGACACGTTAACGAGGAAAACAAAGGGACGGTACAAATGATGTAACTAGACCAAAGATTCGAAAACCCCCTTTTTCCGGGCTTATTAGCCCTGAAAAAATGATTAATCAAATATGCCATCTAATCAAATCACCAAATGACCCCTCATCTTCGGATTAGTCCATGAAACGGCGCTTGACCTTCAGAACAATAATTTTCCCCCACTCCGCTGGTTATTTAACCCCGCGATAACTGGAGGGAAAAACCACGCTTTCAATCTGCATTCCATCGAGAACCACCAAATTCCCCAATCCAAACCAAGCGCCGCCGCCTTCTCCCAAGAAGAGCTCCCACCCCGACCTCCCCGCCCCTCTCCCCGCAGCCCCCGAGCATCTCGTGGCCGGCGCATCGGAGATGACGTCCAAGAAGTCGGAGATCGAGGGAGTGAAGAAGGATGCGGAACCAACAACCGCGGAGTGGACACACAGTAAGTGCTCCCTCAACAATCTGAAAAAACTTGTTTCCGAGGGGTTGCTGCAAGAGAAAAATCTCGTCAACTGGCGCCCCTCTTTCCGTGAACCGTTCCCCATGGAGAATGTCGACGAAATCGTCACATTCTACCATTTTGCCGAACGGGGATTGGCCCTCCCCACTTGTTCTTTCTTCCGCGGCCTTCTTTACTACTACGGGCTTGAGCTCCATCACCTCAACCCGAATTCCATCTGCCACATCTCCATTTTCATCCACTTTTGTGAAGCATTTCTCGGAATTGAGCCCCACTGGGATCTATTCCGCTTCCTTTTCCGCTTGAAACCCCAACCGACCACGAAAAAACTCGCTGTGGTAGGGGGCGCCGGCATCCAACTGCGACAGCAGGCCGGCGAAAAATACCTTGCATATAAATTCCCCTCCAACCTTCCTGGGTGGAAATCCCTCTGGTTCTACATCGAGAACCATGCGCCCCCCCTGCCGACAAAGTCGAGCAAACCGCCCGTGGTGAGGGGGGAATGGAACCTTGAACCCTCCGGTATGGAAATGATCCAAGTCAAGGAGCTGCTGGAGGCCATCGACGCACTGAAGAGGGAGGGGGTGACCGGCGCCTCCGTCATGTTCTCCTTTTACAAGCGCCGCGTCCAACCCATCCAACAGAGATGTTGCCTGGGCTTCGAGTACACCGGCCCTGCTGACCCTTCTCGCATGTGCACAGAAGAGGTGCCAGATGAGGTCGCGCTCCAGCGGGTTCAGCGGGTGCTGCTGGACGTGAACGCCGTGCCGTACGTGCCCACCCTGTACTCCGCGCAACATCCGCCCCCGCCGGTAAGTGCTCGACTTCTTGTTGCCGAAGAAATCGACTACTGCGCCGATACTGAACTGAGGGACTTTCCGCAGGGACACTCGGAACTGTACTGCAGCTACCCGCCGCAGCCGGACCTCCCCCGAGCGTATCACCTCCTTCCTTCTGCAGTTACGGCGGCCAAGAGAGCTCGCCTTGCTGCGATCCAGAACCGCAACGATGCCACCGAACGCGGGGTCTCGCCAGCGGGGGAAGAAGCCGAGGGAGGCCCGCGCCCTGTTGCCGCCGTTGCCACCAAGGCGGCTCGCCGTGCTGCAGTTCAAGGCAGCAGCGAGTCCACCGGGTGCGTGGGCTCGCAGGCGAGTGAAGGGACCGTGGAGGAACCGCACGGGGACAACTCCTCCGATCAGAGCGTGGAGTTGACCGACGCTCTGCCACCGGTGCCAAAGGGCCAGCGCCAGGTGCGCAAACGCAAGGCTCAAGAAGTCGAGTCCTCCAGGTACGGAATTACTGTGTTGGCCAATTCCAAAGTTTCCATGGTGCTGAGAACTGACAGCGTCCCCTTGCAGCCTCCCTGCTCCGCCGCCCGTGACGGAGCCCGAAGGGGTGGAGGCGGGCCCTTCTGCCGCCACGACGGTGACCATCGCCGTGTCGGGGACCCCTCCATCGGCCGATCGGACCCCTCCGTCCGCGGCGGGCGTCCCCCGTCGGGCCTGGCGGGTGAAGAAGGCTGCCAAGAAGAAGTCGACACTGTGAGTTTTGCTTCGATCGCTTGAAAAGCTTGGCCGCGCCTGCGTGAATAACCATGTTGTCGATGTCACCAGGGCTGCAAGTGCGGTGCGACTCCAGCTGGAACCGGGCAGGGCTGCGGCGCCTGCCTCAGCTGCAGCAGCCCCGAGCCCTCGGCGCCTGGGGGACCTGTACTCGCAGAGGCGGCCCCTGAAGCGGATGCGGGGCTCCCCGACTTGCCGCCTCCCGAGTCCCAACAAGGTGGCGCCGGGCCTGGTGGCGATGAACAAGTCGTGGCCCCGGAAGCGGATGCGGGGCTCCCCGACTCGCCGCCTCCCGGGTCCAGGCAAGAGGGAGCCGAGCCCAGTGGCGGGGAACAAGTCGTGGCCCCTGGTGCCGCTCCTACCGGTGGTACAGGTACGCGCTTACCCGCCCGCGGCTTGATGCCAGGGTCCGAGGGCAATATGGTGACTACTTCATATGCTTGCAGGTGTCCAGCCGCCGCCGTCCGGGGATGCCGCCGGGCCCTCGGAGAGTCCCCGTGAGGTGCTGAGGACCGGGCCAGGGTACCAGAACATCATCACCACCGACCTGGTGGATGATCTTCTGCTAACGGCCGAGAACCTGGAGACCTTCAAGAGCACCTTCAAGGAGTTATACAACTTCTCCATGGTAGTACTCGCGTAAAGTTCCGGGTGTGTGCATTGGTGAGTTGTTTAGTACTCATTCTCCTCCTTTGGCGCAGCATGTGATTACCAAATCCCAGAAGAAGTCGGAGAAACTCCGCGCGGTTGTGAGCGACGCGCGGGAGTTAGGTGCCCTGCACAAGCGCATCTCCGAGGAGAAGACGAAGAACTGCTATCTGCAGCGCGAGCTGGACATGCTGAAGCAGGAAAGGACTCGAGAGACCTGGCTGCTCAAGAATGACCTGAAGAACCTTGAAGCGGCCAACTCCGAGCTCCACCAACGGGTCGAGGAGCAACAAGCAGAGTACCAGGAGCAGCTCAAGGCGGAAAAGAAGGCGCACCAAGGTAGGCCCCCGCTTCCCTCGAGTACTTTTCCTTAGTGATTTCACTTGCTTGCTGAAACATCTTCACCACAGAGCTTAGGAAAGTAATAAAACACAAAGAGGAGCTGCTTACTGACGTGAAGAATATGCTGTATCGTCGTACAGATGAAGTCGAAAGGCTGCAGAAGGTGATCGACGACACTGAACGGCAGTTCGTCGACTGCCTTCAGCAAGTCAAAGCGCTGGGCGAGAGGGACGAGCAGCGGCGCAAGGAGCTGGAGGACCTCCAGGGAGCCGCCCAGGAACTGGTGGACATGGTGGACCCGCCCGAGGAAGGCGAGGCCGGCCCGCGGCCCCTGCTGGGAAGGCTCCGTGAAGCCCCGAAAAAGATGCTCAAGTTCTTATCCGAAGCTCCAGTCGCTTGCGTAAGCAACGCCCTTGCGTACGTCAAGTCCTTCGTGCCGACCGCGCAGCTGAGCATCTTCGCGCAAGGGATGGCGGCGGACTGCTCGGACGAGCGGTTCGAGGAGTACCTGCAAGAGGCCCAACCTGTAGCAGAACAGATTGTACACAATGTACTGCAGGATTAGGGTGTATGAGACACTTAATCATTCTCTTATGTAAATGCTTCCCTTGACACCTCTACGTATTTGCGTGTCTTAGCTGAATTGGGATCCAGGCTTACGAGACTCAAGTAGAGACGCGTCCTTGGGTGCAACGACCCGAAGGGCAGCTAGAATTCGTCTAACAGAGTAGCCACAACTCGATCGAGCGGGTCTAGACCTGTTAGGGAAGAACGCGAGCATCGTCGCGGGGGTGCCGTGCGTAGGGCGAAAAGTTAGGACTAGCTCGAGTGCGGTGACTCTGATTGTAGTCGAAAACGCTCATGCTTATGAGCGTGCTCCGTAAGCTGGGTGAGACCCGGGCGGACGGATCGAGCTTGTTAGGAGCAGGTGCGGTCGTTGCCGCGTTTTGGCCATTCTTTTGGCAAAAACATGACTGTTCTGAGTGCAGCCACTCATGATGTAGTCGAGGTGGCTCTTTATGCGAGCCTTTCCAACGCGCTGTTTTTTAGCCAGTCGAGCGGATCAACTGAGTTGGACAAGGGGCGACTTCAGTCGCGTGCGACCACCTAAGGTCGTGGCGGAACGCGATATATCGAGGAGTTTTAGCCGGAGCGGATGGTTCGACAAAAAATGAAGTCGATAAGTTGTGAATGTAGTCATAACTTTATTCACGACGAGTAGCCAGCTTACACGAGAGTTTTGCCCGTGGCCGTGGCTGTTGTCGCCGGAGAGGGAGTGTTCAACCCGAATATTGTGGCTCGAAGCCTCCAATATGAATCGAGGAAAGGAGATCTTCAAGCCCCCGGGGAATTCGGATATCACCGGGCATTTGCTTACGGGTAGAACTTACGCAGGTGTTGGACGTTCCAGGAATTTGGGATGTCCTGGCCTTCGGGGCACTGTAGTCGATACGACCCTGGCCGTGTGACCTGCTTGACGACGAACGGGCCCTCCCACCTTGAGTTGAGCTTGTGTAGGCCAGATTCGTCCTGGATACGACGCAAGACCAAGTCGCCAACACTGAATGACCGCTCCTTGACGTTGCGATCATGGTATCGGCGGATCCCCTGTAGGTCCCGGGCTGACTGGACAAGAGCGGTGCAACGAGCTTCCTCTACAGAGTCGAGCTCTAACTGCTGCGCCTCGTCCGCCTCGCCTTCATTGTACATTTCGACCCTCGGGGACTTCCACATGATATCGGCTGGTAAAATGGCTTCGGATCCATATACGAGGAAGAAAGGTGTTTGGCCCGTGGCTTTGGACGGCTGAGTCCGAAGCCCCCAGACTACATGCGGCAGCTCGTGTACCCATTTTCCTCCCTTCTTGCTGTTCTCGTCATATAGCCGCTTCTTGAGGCCGTCGATTATCAAGCCGTTCGCCCGCTCGACTTGTCCATTGGCCCGCGGGTGAGCAACTGAGACATACTTGACTGCGATGCAGGCATTCTCACAGAATTCCCAGAACTGGTTGGCCATGAAATTTGACCCCAAGTCCGTGATGATGGTGTTGGGAAAACCAAAACGGTACAAGATATCTGAGATGAAATCAACAACCCGGTCTGGCGTGAGCTTGGCGATTGGCTTGTACTCGATCCACTTCGTAAACTTGTCGATGGCCACCAGCACGTGGGTAAAACCGCCTGGCGCCGTCGTGAAGGGCCCGATCATGTCGAGACTCCAACAAGCGAACGGCCAAGATGGCGGTATAGTGATGAGGCTATGGGCCGGAACATGTGTCTGTTTGCCGAAGAATTGGCAATTTTGGCACCTGCGCACGAGATCCTCCGCGTCGGTGACTGCGGTGGGCCACCAGAAACCAGCCCTGTACGCTTTCCCAACCAGCGTTCTTGATGCCGCATGGTTACCGCAGACGCCTTCGTGAATCTCCCGCAGTATGTCGTGACCGTCCTCCTTCGTGACGCACTTCATGAGAACTCCTCACCGAGCGCCACGCCTGTAGAGCTTGCCTTTGACCAGGGCGAAGCCCTTGCTCCTTCGCGATATGCGTGCCGCTTCTGTGCTCTTGGCGTCGATTCCCGCCGGTAGCCGTTGGTCTTGAATGAAGTCGATAAAGGCCGCTCGCCAATCCTCCCCCAGCATCAGAACCTCTCGGTCGGGTTGTTGGGGACCCGAGTCGATGGTTACCGGCGGAGAAGGCTTGATGGATGGCTGAGCGAGCTCCTGGACGAAGACTCCCGGTGGGACTTGAGCGCGTGTTGACCCCAGTTTGGACAGGATATCTGCACCAACGTTGTGTTCTCGTAGCACATGGTGGACCTCCAAGCCGGAGAACTTGCTTTCCAGCTTGCGCACTTCCTGAACGTATGCCTCCATCGTCTCCTTGTTGCAATCCCATTCCTTATTTACCTGCTGAACGACAAGAAGAGAGTCGCCATATACAAGTAGTCGCTTGATCCCTAGTGATATCGCCAAACGAAGCCCGTGAAGCAAGGCTTCATACTCGGCTTCATTGTTTGATACCGCCCACAGGATCTGAAGGACGTATTTCAACTGCTCACCTCGTGGGGAGATAAGCAAGACACCAGCACCCCCGCCGTCGAGCTTGAGGGATCCATCAAAGTACATGGTCCAGTGCTCTGGCTTGTCCACTGGGGTTGGGACTTGATTCTCCCTCCATTCAGCCATGAAATCGACTAGAGCCTGTGACTTGATTGCAGTGCGTGGCTTGAAGTCGATTGACAGAGCCCCCAGTTCCACTGCCCACTTAGATATGCGTCCCGTGGCATCTTGATTATGAAGAATATCCGACAGCGGGAAATCCGTAACCACAGTGATCTTGTAGTCGTCGAAGTAATGGCGCAACTTCCTTGATGTGATTAAAATTGCATATAAGAGCTTTTGAACTGCTGGGTACCGTACCTTTGACTCGGAGAGGACCTCGCTGACGAAGTAGACGGGCCTCTGCACTCCAAACGCATGGCCTTCTTCGCCGCGCTCGACTACAATAGCGCTGCTGACAACATGGGTTGTTGCCGCAATGTAGACTAGTAGATCCTCTTCTGGTAGCGGAGCGGTGAGGATCGGAGGCGACTGGAGATGAATTTTCAGGTCTTGTAGGGCCCGCTCGGCCTCCTCCGTCCATTGGAATCTGTCTTGGCGTTTTAGGAGCTTGAAGAAAGGTAGTCCTCTCTCCCCGAGTCGGGAGATGAACCTGTTCAAGGCCGCCATACAACCTGTCAGCTTCTGCACATCCTTGACTGTGGCCGGAGCCTCCATATCGGTGATGGCCGTGATCTTTACAGGGTTGGCTTCGATGCCCCGGTTGCTGACAATGAACCCGAGCAGTTTCCCTGAAGGTACTCCAAAACGCATTTGGTGGGATTGAGTTTCCACCGATATCTGCGTAGACTGCTAAAAGTTTCTTCCAGATCTGTGATCAAGTTATCGGACTCCCTGGTCTTGATGACCACGTCGTCCACGTAAGCCTCGACGTTCCGGTGCAACTGATCCGCGAAACACATCTGGATCGCGCGTTGGTAAGTTGCTCCCGCATTCTTCAACCCGAAGGACATTGTTTTGTAAGCGTAGGTCCCGTACGGGGTGATGAAGGCAGTCTTGATTTGGTCCTCCTCCTTAAGCGCGATCTGGTGATAGCCTGAGTAACAATCGAGGAAACAAAGAAGGACGCAGCCGGCTGTTGAGTCGACAACTTGGTCAATACGCGGCAGCCCAAAATGATCTTTTGGGCAATGCTTGTTGAGATCAGTGTAGTCGACACACATTCTCCATTCGTTATTTTTTTCCTTTACAAGAACGGGATTCGCTACCCACTCTGGATGGATTACTTCTTTAATGAATCCAGCCGCGAGAAGTTTAGCGATCTCTCGTTTGATGGCCTCACGCTTGTCGTGGGCAAACCTCCGGAGGCGTTGCTTTTTGGCGTGGCCTTCGGGTCTACATTCAAAGCATGCTCGATCAACTCCCTGGGCACCCCTGGCATGTCCGCAGGTTTCCATGCGAATATGTCTCGGTTAGCCCGAAGAAAGCTGACGAGCGCGAGTTCCTATTTGTCGCCTAAGCCCGCGCCAATGACGGCGGTCTTAGACGAATCTCCCTCCTGGAGTTGGATCGACTTGAGGGCCACGCCATCAGTCGACTGGATGCTCGACTTGCTGGCCTTCTTGGAGGGAATTTCCAGCCCAGACTGGGAAAGCTGCTGCGCAGCCGCAAGTACTAAGCCCGAAGCATCTGGCACACGAGTAGTCGAAGCATATTGGATCACCTCCTGGTTGCAGTCATATGACTTCTTCAAGTCGCCACGGAGGGTGAGAACTCCACCGAGCCCTGGCATCTTAAGAAGCAGATAAACATAGTGCGGCACTGCCATGAACTTAGCTAGTGCCGGACGACCCAATATTGCATGGTAAGAGGAATCAAAAGTAGCCACCTCAAACTTGATAAACTCGGTACGATAATTCTCCCGCGTGCCAAAGGTGACTGGGAGGACCACCATGCCAAGCGGGTGCGCCGCATTACCTGGACG